>NC_141913.1:51411287-51714318 GCF_057802395.1 Ceratotherium simum simum
GTAGCCTTCTGCTCCCCGCCTTGGGTGAAATCCTAGAGCTAGCCAGTGTCTAGGGCTAGACCAGGAAGCAGAGGCCTACAGAGGAATACCTCTTGCTCAAGTCATCTAGTCAGCAGGTATGAAGTAGGCAATTGAACTTGAGAAACTTATTGCCCTCGGCTAAGTTTTATTTCATCCATTGCTAAATATTGACAAAGGTTTGCCACACAAGACTTCTCATTTCTTTATAGTAAGTGTTCATTTCACATGTTAGTTCCACTCCAAAATGTGTTCCTCTGTCCATATTTATAAGCACAAAGTAGCATTAGATAAGCCACTGTTGGTGCCCTCTGTCAGAGGTTGGTAGTCACTAGTTTCCTCTGTTGCATGGGTTTGTATATATATCTATAAGATTTTACAATAGAGACTTTTGTACCTAAAATTAAAAGTGAGGAAGAAACCAGTGACACCCAGTCTTGGAAAGTGGGAATTGCATAGTTCATATAAAAGTAATAAAAGCGTTTCTAGTGCTAGAGGATGAATATTCCAAATTACATAGCTTACATTTGAATGATAAATATAAATTAAAATATTCTACTGATGCTAAAATAGGTACTTAATCCCTGAGAAAACTGTTTTGAAAATATTGCATAGATACCAGAGGAAAAGCAGCTTATCTATTTTGGAAAATAAGGCTGTTACATTTACTTTCAAGTACCCTGGTAAACAAACATTCAAGGTTACAACTTACAATCTATTTTTATGGTAACAATATTTCCCATTAAGCACAACACAATAAATCTTTTTAAGGCTTTTTTGGATGTATTTTTCTCTGAGCTCTATTTAGCCTTGAACAAGGCATCCTGATGAAAAAATTTCCTAGAAACTGAAGTTGCAAAACAAGAGCTTTTGAAATCCCATTTTATCTACAAAGAGACAGCAATGAAAAGGGGGGAAAAAAACTTATTACAACCAATGAAAAATTGTAACTCTTTTGCTACTAAAAATTCCTTTTATTGTATTAACACAGTGTCAGAACACACAAAGCTATTTCGTATAGCAATCAATTCTAAAACAATTACAAAGCTTGCAACGTAGCTCTAGAAGAGATCTTTGAATTCTCCTGGATGAAAAATTCTCTGAAAATAATAGAACTATCTTTTTGAAGGGAAGGGCTTAAGAACTGTTTTTCCTAAGGAAAAGTATTAAAAAATAAATATTTGTTTTTTTAGAAAACTGGAAAACAGTGCTACACATAAAAATAAATTAATCTTTAATATTTGGTATCCAGAGGTAATTTCTATGTGCATTTAGATATATAAATGATTGCTCTTTCTTTCAGCATATGTGTTTTTTTAATCCAAAAGGGAATGCTACTAACTCTAATGGGATAATATTTTGAGAAAGTTCGAGTGTTTCCTTCCCTCCCTCACCACAAAGCTAGGAGCATGTTGTCCTCATAGAAAAACTCCTTTGCTAATACAGTGCCTGAAAAACAGAGTAGCCACAGCTGCAAGATGGATGCGTGAAACGCCTTATATCTCTCAGTTCTACACAGAATTTGGAAGAATGTGTAAAAACGTTACCATGGGCATTTCTAGAGGAGCACAGAATTGACTGAAGTTAAGCATGTATATCCAATTAAACAAGCGACTGGGAATAGAAGTGTATTCCTTAGGACCAGCGGCCATGGTAGGAGGCATCAGCGGAGGACACCAACTAAAAACAGAAGGGAGGGGAAGAAATGAGCTCCCTTCAGAAGAGGCCACTAGAATGGAGGACAGCGCTCAGACCGGATGACCCTCCCTAGGGTGGCCAGATAGTTACACCCTAGATCAGCCCTGAAGAGAAGTGGAGGTGGAGAAACTTGAAAAGCCTGAATGTCAATCCCAAAGAGACTGAGATTTCATTCAAGTGGGACTCAGTTTCTATGAATTAGAAAATTTAACTTTTTTGACAACAGTGAATAGAGGCATTGTGAGGTAATTTTAGTGTTTCTATGGATAAATAGACCTCACTGCACATCCAAGATGGGAGAATTTTGTGGCTGCATATTTTAACCTGCTACATGTACATTCATTATTGTAACTTACTTTTTTTTTTCAAATGTCAATATACTTTAAACATCTTTCCATAGCAGTAAATACATCTCTACCAAATAATTTAATCCCTATATAATTTTTCATTGTATGATTTAATTGTAATATATTTAATAAATTCCATATTTTTGGATCTGTCTCATTTCTCACTTCATTGTCTTATAGGTGTACATAAATTATTTTTATCTTTTCCCTTAGATTAAATGTCTAACTCTGTAATTGCTAGAATCACACGGTAGGTACCTTTTGAGTTTTTGATATGGAATGTCAAATATGCCTCTAAAAATATTGTACTATTACATATAGCTGAACAGTATTTGTAGTGGATCTTTTCACTATATCTGGAGAGCAATGAATAGAAAAATATTTGCAAATTTGATAAACATTTACTGTTATCTTAGTTTTTTAAAGTTACTTTCACTACAAGTGGATTTAAATGTTTTTCTTCAGGTAATTGGCTCTTATTCATTTGCTTATTTTTCTAATATTTATGTGATTATTTTTATATAAAATATTAATTCTACCTATAATATATTAAAATATTTCCAGTTGATTTATTGCTTTATTTTTAATAGACTTTTTGGGATAAATTGATTCCCATAACGTTAGCTGAGATAGTACATAGTGAACCTGTAAACCCTCTACCTAATTTGCCCTAATGTTAACATCTTACACAACCATGATACATTTGAAAAAATTCAGAATTTCACATTGGTACAATACTATTAACTAACCTATAGACTTTATTCAGACTTCACCATTTTTCCCACTAATGTCCTTTTTCTGTTCCAGAATCTAATCCTGGATACTTCGTTTCATTTATTATCATGTCTTTTTAGTCCCCTTTGGTCTGTGACAGTTTCTCTGTCTTTTCTTGCTTTTCATGACTGTGAAACTTTTGAAGACTTCCAGTCAGGTACTTTGTAGAATAGTTTTCACTTTGGGTTTGCCTGATGTTTTCTTGTGATTACATTAGGATTATTATAGATTTGGAGGAAGAATACCATAAAGTTGAGATGTACTTCTATGATGGTTAGTCTTACACGTCAACTTGATGTGGCTATATTACCCAGTTTTTTAATCGAACACTAATTTAGGTGTTACTGTGAAGGTATTTTGTAGATATGATTAACATGTACAATCAATTGACATTAAGTAAAGGAGATTGTCCTCAAAAATGTGAGTGACCATCACACAATCAGTTGAAAATTTTAAGAACAAAAACTGAGATTTCCTGGAAAAGATGCAATTCTCCTTTAAGGCTGCAGAATCAAATCCTACCTGAGTTTCCAACCTGCTGAACAGCCATACAAATTTCAGGTTGCCAGTCCCAATAATCACTAGCCAATTCCTTAAAATAAATCTATATATCTCTGGCTCTATCATCTGGTTATCTATCTATCTATCCATCTATCTATCTATCTATCTATCTATCTATCTATCTATCTATCTGTCTATCATCTGTCAACCTACCTAGCTATCTACTTATTGTTACTGTTTCTCTGGGGAATCCTGACTGATACATCTTCTCATTGCATGAGAACAGGAGGCACATAATGTCAACATGACTTGTGACTGGGGATGTTAACCTTGATCACTTGGTACAGTTGCTGTCTGCCAGATTCTTCGTCTGTAAGGTTTCTATTTTTCCCTTATGATATTCTACATTTTGCAAATGAGTTATTAATTCCAGTGTATACTCAAGCAGATTGGAATTAAGCTCTAATTCCTGGAAGAGGGATTGTCTACATGTATTCCTTGGAATTCTTTGGTAAGGAAGACTTGTTCCTTCTTCTCCATTTATTTGTTCATTTAACCATTTATTTATGTCAATATGGACACACGTATAATTATTTTATATTTTGGGTTGTAATACAACATTATTGTTTATTTTACTGTTCAGATTGTTTCAGCTGTGGCCACTGGGAGTTCTTTTAATTGGCTCCTTTTTATGTCACCAACTTTTCTTTTCTTTCAACTTCCTTTCTGCCACTACAAAATCTCCCAAATCATCTTGTATTTTCCCAGCTGCAGGCCAGAATCAGTCATTTTCCTAAAGGACCTTGGTTATACTTGCTGGAGAATTGTATTTGGAAACCAAGAGCTGCATTCTGGGTGTGCTCATTGCTCCTGAGATGTCATTGTTTGTAGGCCCTCTCAGAAGACAGAGCTAAGAAATATATGTGTGTACACAAAGCCATGCACGTGCACACATCTAAAGTATCTTCGATGCTAATCCAGCACCACAGGCTTATTCTAGACCTCCTCTCTTGCTTATTTTTAACTTTTTTATCTGACAGTGAGAAACTCGGCCACTAATATCTGTAATTTATTTACTTATTTATTTAACCCTAGAATACATGTAGTTTCAGAATTGCTAACCTATACTCTTGTGGGAATTCAATTTAATAACTAGAGTACAATGTTTATATATGGTTCTTTTTGTCTGTAGCCTTACAAAATTCAGCAAATCATTGTTACCAAAGTTACTGAGGTCAGTTCCTTTTTTCCCCTACTCCTTTCATTAAAGTCATATCATACATTTGTAATACATTTAGATTTATACGTCACTATTGGTATTCCATGCTAGGATCCTTTGACATTTTGTTTGATATTTTAAATTTTGCATACAGCAAAGTTCACTGTCTATGCATTTTGATAAATGCATAGAGTCGTGTAACCAACACTCCAGTTTCATACAGAACAGTTCCATAACCCTAAAAATTCTCCTGTGTAGCCCCTTTGTAATCAAGCAATTCCCTCTCCACCAATCCCTCTGATGATTTAGAAAAGTTCTTATTTTGCAGTTTCTTCTATTAAGGGTGGGGAAAACACTGTAATTCTGCACATCTTCAATTTGATTCCATAATTCTGGCCAGTTGATTGTTGATAAAGGTTTCAAGGCAATTAAATGGGAAAGTATATTATTTTCAACAAATGGTACTGGATCAACTGGATATCATATATTTTCTTAAAGTCACTATTACTTCACACCATATACACCATATACAAATATTAACTCAAAATGGATCATAGATCTAAATGTTTAACCAGAAATCATAAAATTCTTAGAATAAAATAATTAAAAATTTGGAGTAGTTAAGGTTTTCTCAGATGGAACACAAATAATACAAACCATAATATATATCTATAGATCTATATAGATAGATTAAAAATACACATCTGTATCTATAAATCTGACTTCATAAAAATGAAATCTTTTGCTTTTTGAAAGACACTATTATGAAAATGAAAAGGCAAGACATAGATTGGGAGACAGTATTTATAAGACATATATCAGGTAAAGAATGTGCATGCAGAATGTATAAAGATCTCTCAAAATTCAATAATAACACCACAAATCATGATTTTAAAATATCGACAAAACCTCAGTCACTTCACAAAAGAAGATATGCAAATGACCAATAAACACATGAAAAAATGCACACTATTACTACTTATAAGAGAAATTACAAATTCAAATCTTAATGACATAGCACTAGAAACCAATTAGAGTTACTAAAATTAACTTTAAAAACCTCTACAATAACATTTTGTTGTCAAGGGGGTGGACCAGCTTGAACTCTCATATACTACTGGCAGAATGTAAGTGGTAAGACCATATTGGAAAATACTTGGTAGTTTCTTACAAAGTTAAACATACACATACTATGACTCTTTGGTACTTACCCAAGAGAAATAAGAAATATGCACAAAGATGTGCACGTCCAAGTTCATACCACCTTTATTTCTAATTGTCCCAAACTGGAAACAAAGTGTCCATCATCCAATGAATGGATAAACAAATTGTGGTATACCTGTACCAAACAAAAAAAGTGTATGTTGGGGGCGGGGGGTGGTGGACAAATTATTGATAAATACGGATGTATCTAAGCCAGAAAAATAAAAAAGACTGTACTACACGATTCCATTTGCAAATAATTCCTGAAAATGCAAACTAATCTGTCGTAACAGAAAGCATATCAGTGTTTTCTTGGTTGTACTAGTAGAAGTGATACAAAGGAGTACAAAGAAGCTTTTGAGGGTGATAGAAACGTTTGCTGTCTTGACTGTGGTGATGTTTTTATATAATATACATATATATACTGATAAAATTGTACAATTTTTTTGTACTTCAAATAGACTTTATTAAAACTTTTTAAACATGTACCAAGTGCTGTAGAAGGTGGGCACTGAGCAGTGTGGCGGGGCCTCTAAGAACCCAGCATTCCCTTCTTGCTGCCATCGATGCGGGGGCGCCCAGGTTGCGTGCTTTTCCCGGCGGTGATTTGGTACCCAGGGCCCGCCAGGAGTCTTGCCCCCCGGACTGTGTGAGGCCCACTCGGGCGCTCAGGGGTTGCTGGCGGTGCGGCAGGGTTGGGCTCTGTTCAAGGAGTTCTTGCCCCAGAGGGGTTCAAAGATGGAGCTCCCAGCGCTCTTCGACCGTGGCAGGGGGGACATCTTGCCCCAGACCGTCGGCTGCGGCTTCGACCCGACAGCCGACTCGCTTCTAGTGGGGCATCTGCTGGCGCTGTTGGGCCTGGTTCACTTTCAGAGAGGCTACCAACGCAGACAGCCCCTGCGCCCGGGGCTCGAGGCCCTGGAGGGTAATCGGCAGCAGCTCCTCGCTGATGGGCGGACCTCGGGTAGCTTCACGGTGCTGGACAACTGGGCCTGGTACCAGAAGTGGCACCTGGTGGACTCCCCGGTGGCAGTGGGCGGCCACTTCTGCATTCCAGACTTGGCTCAAGAACCCTAAAGGCCTGAGGGACCAGTTCTTATACCAGGTGCTCCAGGCCTATGACTTCTACCACCAGTTCCAGGGTATGGATGGCGGGTCCAGCTGGGTGGACCTGATCAGCTGGGAAACATCATGTCCGGATATGAGTTCATCCACTAGTGGACTGATGAAGACGTTTTCGGAATCTCTGTTCCTCTAATTACAAGCCCAACTGGAACGGAACTACTGGGAAAGTCAGCAGGAGTGCTGTTTGGCTAAACGGAGATGAGACATGTCCATTTGAATTGTATTAATTCCTTGTCAGGCAGCAAGATGATCTGGTAGAAAGGTACCTGAAGTTCTTCCTTTTTCTGCCCCTTCCAGAGATTGACCACATAATGCAGCTGCACGTCAAAGAGCCACAAAAGCAGAGTCCTCAGAAGCGACTTGCTGCGCAAGCGACAAAGCTTGTCCATGGGCAAGAAGGGCTGGCATCCGCTAAAAGTTGTACCTAAGCCCTAAATCATGGTAGCACAGATGCGCTGGAGGTCATGTCTGATAGAGAGTTAAGACTTGTTTAAAGAAGCTTCATTTTCTGAATTAGTTCTTGACCCTGGAGCAACAGTCCCAGATACACGCAGCAAAGCAAATGCCATTCCCGGTGGTCCCCGAGGGTATCGGCACATAACAGGGGGCGGAGTCAGTATAAACCACAGACAAGTAACAAATCCTGAGAGTTAATCCTGACAGTGTATTCTTAACGAATGGACTTTCATTAATTAAAACAGGAAAAAGGAAACTCTACATTATAAAATGGCTTCAGCTATGATGAAAAATCCTTCTGGTTGTTCAGACTTATCCATCATTTATTCTCAAGATGTACATCCAAAAGGTTCGCTCCAGAATGTATACCTTGGCTTATGCAAATCAGAACAACAGAGAAGAGAGTATACTCTAGGCCTCACAGTGTAGTTTCATTATTTATTTAGATTGTTAATAAATCAGATGTTTGTGTGGTGATGGGATATTTTATTTCCTGATCTGCAAACATTAAATACTACCATAGAAAAACATGATTTCCTGGGTTAATCTCTTTTAAAAATTTTACTTCAGGGCTAGCTGGGTGGTATAGTGGTTAAGTTTGTGTGCTTTGCTTCAGTGGCCCAGGTTTGGGGGTTTGGATCCCAGGAGCAGACCTACACCACTCATCAAGCCATGCTGTTGCGGTGACCCACATACAAAATAGAGGAAGATTGGCACAGATGTTAGCTCAGGGTGACTCTTCCTCAAGCAAGAAGAGGAAGATTGGCAACAGATGTTAGCTCAGGACCAATCGTCTTCAGCAAAAAAAAAAAAGAAAGAAAGAAAGAAAGAAAAATTTACTTCATGAAAAAGCTAAATATTGTCTTTCCTATCCTACCATTCTTGCTCTTCTTTTTGGAAATGAGGAGGAACAATGAAAAAGAGGTAGTATAGTATAAGGAATTGTGGATACTTTTATATCAGATGTATATCTCACTGATTTCACTATGTTAAATATATAGTAGAAATAGTTTCTTTTCAAAGAAAATAACAAAAATCAGTACTTGACTGTTCAGAAAGTTTCTAATTCAGTTTTCCAGTCCCTTGTCTATGTTTCAGTAGAGTTAAATTTATTCACAGCTTTTAAAAAAAATGTACCAAGTGGAAATTACTGAACTAACAATCTATCTGATGAAAGTAACAGCAATATAGATACAACTGGTCAAAGATCCAAGAACTTGAAGACACATTGATAAAAGCTATTCAAACTAAAGCATATAAAGAAAACAAAAAAGACAATAATTCAGCTGTGGGACAGTATCAGGCTAGCTAATGTATATGTATTTGAGTTTCAAAAGGAGAGAGGAAAAGGAAACAAACAATTCAGAAATCTGAGGAAAACAAAAAGAATTACTTGTGTCAGTTATTAAGTATCACAAACAGTTAACTTTTCAGTGGAATTAGTGTTAGAACTAACGTATTTCCTGCCTAGAGTGCTTGGCCACCGCGTCTCACTCATCTCTCAATATGCGGCTCTGCTATTTAACTACCCCCAATGGTTTTCTGGCCTCCACTCCTCCCGTAGACATCAATGCCTAGTCATTCTTTAATTTACAATATTATACTTTCATCATTGCACCGTTAACAATTTATTGAGTGTTGTATTTACTTTTTGTTTCTGCCACTGTAAAACTGACTGGGGCAAGGACAATGTCTTATTTCATTTTATTTATCTAGTATCTAGTACTATGAGCACACACGGTTTCTCTTCAATGACTATTCATCCAGTGAAAGAAAGAATATGAGAAAGAAGATTCAAAAAGATAAAACACAAAGAAGGAAAATACGTAGAACTCATTACTATAAAAACTAAATGGATATGAGAAACTACTCTGTGAGGGAGAAACAGGGCAAATTATTCTGCACATTTTATAAGTAATTCCTGCAGTCGCTTAAAATTGATTTGGATACCGTGGAAAACAATCCGCATTTTGAGCTGGTAGAGTACATGGCTTGTGAATCAAAACGAATGAGCTGCTTGGCGTTTGTGTCTAAAACATGGCTTTCATTGGAGTTCATCTCCTTTTTCCTGTGTGAAAAGAAGTTAAATTGGTTAGCATGGGTCTTACATTTATTGTTAACTTTAATCTGTTTTGGGGTTAAACTCTTTCTTCTTCTCATTTTAAAATAATTTAAAAGCAATTGTCTCTAGCATGCAACGGGATAGCTGGCTCACATTGGTTTCTTGCTGATCTGCAGAGGATGTAGTAGTTCTTGTCAGAGGGGTCTCCACTGGGACATGGAAGTCTCCTGAATGTGAAATGATCTTCTGAGAGTCTCCTTTGTGGGGATAGGGATGGTTTAAATCCCGTTTCTCATCTTTTAGGGAATTTCCATAACACATGCTTATAAAAGTTTCATTACAAATGTGAGACTAGGATTTTTCGGCAAGATCCCATCTCTTTATTTTGAGCATTCCTCCCTGTGTCAGGTGAATCACGACCTCACATTTCAAACATACATGAGTATCATGCATGACGTATACAATTGAACAAAGAGAGGGCATAAAATGACCTGTTGGTAAGAATGCTAAGTACCAGGTGGAATGGACTACATGACATTCATTGTCCTTCCATTTCTGGGATGGCATGATGCTCAGGAATCAGCAGGATCTCAATGAAACAATGGACAATATCATCAAATAATAATGCTGGTGGAACAATCACTTTTAGAGAGTACTACTATTAAACATATAGTGGCTAGATTCTTTAAAATTCTTTTAAATTCTAACAAAACGTATGCTTATAACACTTCTTTTTTCTTGGCCTCTTGCTTGTGGCATATATGCTTACTTTCCAGAGTTTCCATAGAGACTTGGCACTATGGTTTATTTTTGCTTTCCTTCTCTACTTACATTTTTCCTTTTAGTAATTTTAGTTTTCCCAGTGAACAAATTTATTAATGTTCTTCAGAAGTGTAATCCTTGGATTTGGAGAGATTGTCTCTTTTCTTGCCATTATCTATTTGTCCAAATACATTGAATACATCAATCGCCTTACTTATTACATGGACATTGCATGGAAGAACATAATTTATTAGATATTAACGATTTTAAGGTATTTATTCACCTTTATTGCTTAGAACTGAAAAAAATTACAAGCTAGAATGATTTGTCTAATCCTCTAATTTTATGTACTAGCAGACTGATTGGTAGAGAATTGAAGTGCCTTGTGCTAGAGCTTACACCAGTTTGCAGCAATCCTAGGAGTAGCTAATTCCCTCTTTAGGTCTCTCCTGCCATCTTTGATATGTTTGGTTTTTCCCTGTAGTCTTTTGGATTGGAAAAAATACTATTTCTATTCCCGCATTCACAGAATTGTTCAAATGAAATAGAAAGCTTTCTTGGCCATGGGTGAAGTCGGGCTTCTCTGTAGCTGAGAAATTGGCTGTTTCACACAGTGCATCACTATGAAGCAGCTGCTTGCATGGAGAACACCTGGCTCCGTGTCTGTGCTTTGCATCTTCTCCCCCCCTCAGATTGTAGTTCTGGTTAGAGCAACAGTTTTTTGTTTTTAGAGGACACTTATTTTAACAGTAACTTGTTTTTCCTTGGAGAGAAGTCCGTTTTTGGACTCCCTGTGCTTTAACAACATGTAAGCACCTATTTTTATGTTCTCTTTTGTCAAGTTGTGACTGGAATCTAAAACATTACTTACTCTTTCCTATAGTAAGCACATCACTGTGGGGAAGACAAACGCAATTCATTTTTATCTCCTATCGGAAGTATGCACTAGCCAACAGGCAACTATTTCAATCTTACAACTGTGAGTTTCCAAACAACCTCACTATGACATATGCCATTTTGCTGTTGGACATTGTGTATTATCATCATAATCATTGATGCCGTATAAGAAAAAGGCATTAAGTATAATACAGCTCTAACAGAGTGCAAAGTCTCTGCCTTCTGGGAACTTGTATTTTAATGAATGCTATTATTTAACTGAAGACATATTAAGTCACAAGGTCTTCCAACGTTGCTGTGAAATAGGTTGATGCAAATGTTATTTTTCATATCACGTTGGGGAAAACAAGGAGAGGGCCTGAGCAAGTTTCATTAGAAGGAATAATGTGTCTTATTCAAAGTTTAGTTCATGGGTTCCTTTCATGTTTCCGTAAAGCAGAGATTAATAAACTGTTATCATTTCTTTAAATGAGATCGACAAATACAAAAATCTCTTTTTTTCCCTCATTTATTACTCTAAACCTATCCATACTCATCATTATCATCGCCAGCACAGTGGTGGATACTCAGTAAAGCAATTCATATGTACATTTAGAGATTTTTGAAGCAAGGTTGGGGTTTGAATATGTTATGATATGTTTGACAGCACTTGCTTAAAGAATGAATGGGTTCTCAAGTCCTGTCCTGCCAATCACCTCTCCTCCAGTGAAATCTTCAGGGGAGCTATATAAAAGGAGTAAGAGTTAGTTAGAATCAACATGTCATTTTATTGTCATCTGGGTAGGTAGTAAATTCTAGTGAGCAGCTTGAGGCACATACCTCAGATTGGAGGCCTACATGGGTCAATAGTTCCGTTAAGATTTAAATCTCACTTTTGAGAAAATACAATCCTCTGCTGGCGTGCATGATCTTGGAAACTGGAGGAGTTGCCAATATACTTAAAGTGTTCAAGTAAGTAAAATATAGCCAGAAATATCTTTCTTAGGATGGTAGGCTTGGGTCAGTTTCTCTCTCCGTAATCTATGGGAGATGAGAGGAAAGAGAACATGCCTTCTTAAATGGAGGCATTCTTAAGGGTCTTCTCCTCACATAAATGTAGACGGTAGGTGGGGTCATACTTTGGAAGGAAGCCAGTAAATTCAAATGGTTTCTACACATGGGAATATATGCCCTCAAGTTATATTCTACATTCTGAAAAATTAGATGAATGTTTCCTCCATTTTCTGAAAATGAAGGAAAGGAGTGGACATTCCCAGAAGCAGATGGAGAGGCATTTTTCTGGAGTAGAGAACTTCTCCTTTCCTCTTGCAGAAACAAACTGTGATACCAGATTAGACTGATATTCAAAGGAAATACTTTCTTATTCTTTCTTTAGAATCATGGTGGTATAGTCAAGTCTTGCATTTTGTACAGTGCACTTTGCTCATTAATGGGAGGTAGCTTCTAGAGATTTTTAAATTGCATAAATACTTGAATGTTTGTATTCTTAATGAATTTTCCAAGAACTTCCAACAATTTTCTCTTCAAGTCTCTCTTTTGCAATTTACCTGCGTTTCTATTAATTCTCTGTTAGTTCCCTACATCACTAACAAACTCAAATATCTGGAAGAAGCCAAAATAGAAGACTTCAAGTCAATAATACGAACACGCACAAAATAGAACTTTCTTCTCTTGTACTAATAGAAGAGCCTCTCCGATCTTTACACAGATATTGTTTTATCTCAGTTTACACACAAGTATAACAATCAAGATTATACAAGATCTCAGACTGTAGGCAATTAGAAAGAACAAATTAGAAAGAGGAGACATACAGGCTGCTCATTGAGAATACCAATGAGCAGCTTAATAGCCAGAAAATAAACCTATAAAAAGCAAATATAGGGGTCAGCCCAGGGGCGTAGTGGTTAAGTTCTCGCACTCTGCTTCGGCGGCCCAGCGTTTGCAGGTTTGGATCCTGGGCACAGACCTACACACCGGTTATCAAGCCATGCTGTGGCAGGCATCCTACATGTAAAATAGAGGAAGGTGGGCACAGATGTTAGCTCAGGGCCAATATTCCTCCCCCCCCAAAAAACAAATATAAGAATGTTAGAAAGCATAGTGTCCAAGTCAGTTCCTATAGGAATAAACCAACCTGAGGGGCAACTGACCACCAATTGAGAGTTTGATACACTCAATATTGTCTTATAAAAAAGTCTATAAAATATGAAATACAAATAAGTAATCATTTAATTTTATTTCTGTCTTATAAATCACGTGTGTATAGAACCATATACAATTATTAGAATTATTAATATATTACAAGTGTTTGTTTCATGATGTAAGGTTTAGTTATTTGGAACAAGTATGGATAACTCTTTATTCATTGTCCTAAATACATGAGAATTTGTATATGAGAATAGAAAAGGGGGCTTCAGAAGAATAATCATAAAAATTAGGGCCTAAAGTCTAATCAGCCTGTGTTTAAATCCTGGCTTTGGATCTTAACTCTCGTGCATTTTCAGTTTCTTCACCTAATATCATCATTGTGGAGATTTAATGCTATTCCCATCATTTAGAGTTATTTTGATCATTAAGTGATAATTAATAGAGGCTATCTGGGCTACCTACTGAGTAATCTAGAATAGAGGAATAATAAAAAATGGATATAGCTTTTTCAGTTTCTAACTCAATAATATAGGCCTTGAGAATTAAGCACTTAGAATCAGTTTCCTAAAAATAAACTTATTTATTAGAGTGTTGCGAATAAACACAGGACATTGAGCAACTAATTATTCTCCTCTAGTGCCCACAACCCATAGCAGGCAGCTAATCTCACGGCCCCAGCACTATCCTTCAAGGTAGAAGTGACACAGTATAGATGCAAATTGGGTGACTCCTCTTGGAAAAACGGCTTGAAAAATACTTTTTTCCCCAATTCAGTCATTGATCTCAGAAACGGGTCAGGTTGAATCATAAAGCATCATCCAAGCAGAGAGTATGTGGACCTGGGCAGCTTCATATTATGACAAAGATCCAATTCTCTTAGTGTTTTCCACTAAGCATGTAGGCAGAAGTGGGGCCTGCTTCACCCAAAGTTATTACATCACAAGTGATGTCTCTAAGGCTGGGTTGTTGGAAACCAAAGCATTTTTCTCCATTCAACTGCTTCAGTTTGCTTAATGTAACAATATTAGAAACACGAGGAATTAAAACATTATTGCTATCAGTTGATTATCACCAGTGCAAGGTTGTCAGTGTTCATTTTCTGTGTTTGTTTTTTTAACTCAAGAGCTCTTGTCTTCCATGAGCACTCTAACACTTATTCTTGCTATTTTTCATATGTATTAAAGTGTGAAAATTACTGAGAATTTTCCAAATTTACCAAAGTTCAAATGTAAATATTAGATAATTCCTGTTTGAAGATTTGTTGTTTAATATAATCCTGGTTTCTTGCTGCATCACCAAGATGGGTGATAAAAATTAACAACAAGTACAATTGGCCCCATTATACAATCTTGCCTTTCACCTTAAAGATCTATTTTTTAAAATAGTCATTGAATTCCAGTCACATATTAATGTATTGTCTTAAAATCCTGGATATGTTTACAGAACAGTTAACACCCCGAGATAACTGGCAGTGTGTGCGTTTAACTTGGCATCAAACACTGTTGTCAAAGTGACAATTTTTCATCTGCCAGGTTAAAATATTCTATTGTTAAACAAACACCTTTATCTGAATAGTGGGAAAACAAGAGCTGATGAATTCAATCACACAGGATCCTGGTTGCTGAATATTGAAGTCAAAAAGCTAATTTAGTCATCTAGGGATGCATGTGTGAAAGCAAGGGGAAAATAGGCTCTAGGATAAACACATTGCAAATTCCAAAAAATTCGGCTTCACAGAAGTGCCAAAGAGCACATTAAGATAAGTGCTGTTAAAATATTAAGCATAAGTTTGTACTGGCACCACACATGGGATTGAAACCTTGTGCTTCTTAAATCTATAGGGACACCACAGTGAGGGAGGGGCGTGTATGAACTTCAGGAACAAGCGATTCTCAGTCTTATTCCTTTCACTATCAATTTTTATGGGCGTGTCATTGTAGAAAGTTTAGAATTTAAAAAAAAGAAAGAAAGAAAAGGCTATCTCTACTCTTCTACAATCCAGGGATATCCCTTGTTAACATTGTGGCAAAGAGTTCTATTTCAGTGATTTTTTGCATATATCATTTATATTTTAAAATTTGACATCTTTAGGAATATGTAAATACATAATTTTTGCTATATATTAAATTCCCTTTTTCAAAAACTATTAAATATTTTTTAAGTTCTTGAAAACTATAATTTTACTATATTTGGATATTTAATTTTTTTCCAGTGATTTGCTGTTATAAACATTAGCGTCCCTGTGCACACATCTATGTGCACAATATTTCTAGAATTGGAATTAATGAGTCAAAGAATATTAATATTTGAAGTTTTCTTAGCACATATTGGATTTTTTCTCTGGATAACTTACATCTATTTATGTTTTTGCTGAACATAAATGTGTTATCACATACTAACTTTCACTGGTTATTATTAATATTTTTCTTAGATTTTTTTTTTAAATCTTAGAGTTGCTTTCTAAATTAAGGAAGCTATATAAACCATCATTCTGTCTTAAAATAATGTTGGACCGTGTAGAACCTAGCCTTCTGGTTCCTGTATGGATTACTGTTCTACCACTAGCAAAGAAGGGTGAACAAATTGTGGTCCCTCTGGATCTATGCCTACAGAGATCTAAGAATATCTATCTAAGAATAAAAGGAGAGCCAGAAGAAACTCACCCTCTTCTTTACACAAGGCATAAGAAAAACTTTTCATGGAAATCCTTTGTTACATCATTAAACAGAGATAACAGATAAGGTCCTAAATGACTCATCATTTTCTTGCATCATTTAGATCATAATGTTGTATCATTAAAAAGAGTCAACCTTTGGTCTAAAGTAATCATTACTTGTAGTAAAGAGAGTCTTCGATTTTCTGAATATTATATTAAGATTTCTGGATGAGTTAACAATAGATAAACAGATAATTTCAAGCAATAATGCTTTTTAAAATTTGCTTTATGTGTTTTGTGTTTTTTTTTTTTTTTTTTTTTTTTTGATGCAGGAAGCTTTGTATTTCACCTGTAGCACTTTAATCTTACCATATGGGACCACCTAACTCCAACTTATCTTTGATATCATCTCAGTCAGGAACAATCCCGTCCACAAACAACTGTAATACGTGAATCTGTAGGCCTAGGGTTCTGAAGTTCAGAGTTAAATACATCCATCCAATAATCCCATTCAAAATGATGCAAATTGACCACGGCATGTTTCTTTCAGTAAACAGGTTTGGCAATTAATATAGGAGTGTCTTAGATCAAAATCAAAATATATTAAGGAGAAAATAATAAAATTGAAGAAAGAATCATAGTAAAACCCAAGGAAGGTATTCATGGATTAACCTCAGGATTTAAGACAGAGATGATATTCATGGATTAACCTCAGGATTTAAGACAGAGATGAGTACGAGTCCTGGTGGCGGAATTCACACACATATCCAGACCCAGTGATGTATATCCTCAACAAATGTTATTGTAGATGTGAGCAAGTTTAAAAATAATGTCCATAAACACATTGTGGACTGCGGGCCGGCTTTGGGATACAAAGGGCCTTGCATGGCTCCCAGGAGGTGGTCAAGTCTGAGTGGTAAGGATAACCTTCTCCATTCATTGTGCTGGGCCACGAAACAAACCACGTTCAACTGAATGGCCTTCTTATTTTATTTTGGGAACAAAATGGGGCATCAATGCTGCATGGGGAAAGACTATACTATCATCCCCCTGTATACTTCTTCTACTTTCTTGACCTTGTCTTATTCATCTTTTTTGTTTGTTTGCTCTTCAATATTTGTTGCCTTGAAATATAATACTGTTAGGGTGCACAAAAGAGAAATGTAAAGCTAAATGGTTTACAGCAAAACAAATACTGGTGTAAACAACATCCACATCAAGAAACAGACTTGAAACGGTCATCACTAACACCCGCAGAAAGCCCCCTAGTGCCCCATTCCAGACAGTTATCATTCTCTTTCCCGCAAATGTACACTCTATCCTGACTTGACGGTATTCACATCTATGATTTTCTTTTTTTTGTAGACTTAATTTTTAGACCAGTTTTAGATTCATAGCAAAATTGGGCAGAGGGTACAGAGATTTCTCATATTTTCCCTGCCACCACAGATGCATAGCCACTCCCATTACCCCCACCAAAATAATACATTTGCTACAATTGATGGACCTACAGTGACACATCATTATCACCCAAAGTCCATAGAATATATTAGGGTTGACTCTTGGTGTTTTATTTCCTGTGGGTTTGGAAAAATATAGAATGACATGTATCCATCATTCTAGTTTCATGCAGACTAGTTTCACCGCCTTAAAAATCCTCTGTGTTCCACCTATTCATCGCTCCAATCCTCCTCACCTCTGGCAACCACTGACCTTTTTATCATATCCATAGTTTTGCCTTTTCCAGAAAGTCATATAGTTGAAATTGTATAATATGTAGCCTTTTCAGATTGGCTTCTTGCACTTAGTGATAGGCATTCAAGTTTCCTTCATGTCTTTTCATGGCTTGATAGCTCATTTTAGCACATAATATTTGGTTGTCTGGATGTAACGCACTTTATTTATCATTCATCTACTGAAGTACATCCTGGTTTCTTCCAAGTTTTAGCAATTGTGAATAAAACTGCTATAAACATCTGTGTGCAGGTTTTTATGTAGCCATAAGTTTTCAACTCCTTTAGTAAACGCCAAGGTGCACAATTGCTGGATCATATGGTCGGCATATGTTTAGTTTTATAAGATGCTGCCAAAATGCCTGTACCATTTTGCATTCCCACCAACAATGAATGAGAATTCCTGTTGCTCCATATCCTCTCCAGCATTTGGTGTCAGTTGTCAGCGTTCTGGATTTTGGCCATTCTAATAGATGTGTAGTGATGTCTCACTGTTGTATTAATTTACGATTTCTTGATATATGACGTGGGTCATTTTTCATATGCTTATTTGTCATCTGCATATCTTCTTTGGTGAGGTGTCTGTTAAGGTCTTTGGCCCGTTTTTAAATTGAATTGTTCATTTTCTTATTTTTGAATTTTAAGACTTCTTATATATTTTGAATCAGTCCTTTGTCAGATGAGTCTTTTGCAAATATTTTCTGCAAGGCTATGATTGTATTTTCATTTTCTTGACCATGCCTTTTGCAAAACAGGAATGTTTAATTTTAAGCAAGTCAAGCTTATCACTTATTTCTTTCATGGATTGTGCCTTGGTTGTTTCTCTAAAAAGTCATTGCTAAACCCAAGGACATTTAGATTTTCTCCTATGTTATCATGGGGAAGTTCTGTAGTTTTTCATTTTACATTTAGGTCTGTGATCCATTTTGAATTAATTTTTGCAAAGGGTCTAAGGTCCATGTCTAGATTCATGTTTTCACATATGGATGCCCAGCATCATTTGTTGAAAAGACAGTCTTTGCTCCACTGTACTCCCTTTACTCCTTTGTCAAAGATCAGGTGATCATATTCTTGTGGGCCTATTTGTGGGCTCTCTCTTCTCTCCCATTGATCAATTTGTCTATTCTTTCACCAATACCACACTATCTTGATTACTGTAGCTTCATAGTGAGTCTTGATGTCAGGTAGTGTCAGTCCTCTAATTCTTTTCTTCTCCTTCCATGTTGTGTTGGCTATTCTGGGTCTTTTGCCTCTCTGTATAAACTTTAGAATTAGTTTGTTAATATCCACAAAATCACTTGTGGGATTTTTATTGGAATTACATTGAATCAATAGATCAATTTGGGAAGAACTGACATCTTGACAATATTGAGTCTTCCTATCCATGAACATGGGATATCTCTCCATTTATTTAGTTTTTTAATTTTGTTCATCAGATTTTTGTAGTTTTCCTCATATGGATCTTTTACATATTTTGTTAGATTTATATCTAAGTATTCAATTTTTGGGGTGCTAATGTAAATGGTATTGTGTTTTTAATTTCAAATTTCACTTGTTCATTGCTTGTAAACAGGAAAGGAATTGATTTTTATATATTAACCTTGTATCCTGCAACCTTGCTATAAGTGCTTATTAGTTCCGGGAGTTATTTTTGTTGACTCTTTTGAGTTTTCTGCATAAACAATCATATCATCTGAAACAAAGGTAGCTTTATTTCTTTCTTCTCAATCAGTATACCTTTTCTTTTCTTTTCTTATTGTAACAGCTAGGTCTTTCAGTACAATTTTTAAAAAGGAATGGTTTGAGGGGACATCCTTGCTTTGTTCCTCATCTTAGTGAGAAAGCTCCTAGTTTCTCACCATTAAGTATGATGTTAGCTGTTGATTTTGTAGATGTTCTTTATGAATTTGAGGACGTGTCCCTCTGTTTCTAGTTTATTGAGAGTTTTTATTGTAAATGGATATTGGATTTCGTCAAATGCTTTTTGTGCATCTATTGATGTGATCATGTGATTTTTGTTTTTTAGCCTGTTGGTGTGATGGATTATATTAATTGATTTTCAAATGTTGAACCAGTCTTTCGTACCTGGGATAAATCCCAATCGATTGTGGTGTATAATTATTTGTGGTGTGTATTCATTGATGGATACAATTTGATAATATTTTGTTGAGAGTTTTTGCATTTATGTTCATGGGAAATATTGATCTGTAGTTTTCTTTTGTTGTAATGTCTTTGTCTGATTTTGTGTTAGAGTAATGCTGGCCTCACAGAATGAATTAGGAAGTATTCCCTCTGCTTCTATCTTCTGAAAGAGACTGTAGAGAATCTGTATAATTTCTTTCTTAAATGTTTGATAGAATTCACAGTGAACCCATCTGGACTTGGTGCTTTCTGTTTTGGATTATTGATCATTATATCAATTTATTTAATAGATATAGGCCTACTCAGATTGTCTAGTTCTTATGTGAGTTTTGGCAGATTGTGTCTTTCAAGGAATTTGTCCATTTCATCCAGGTTATCAAATTTATGGCCATAAAGTTGTTCATAGTGTTCCTTTATTATCATTTCAATGTCCATGGAATCTGTAGTCACAACTTCTTTCATTTCTGATATTAGTTTGTGTCCTCTCTTTTTCTTAGCCTGGCTTGAGACATGAATTTTATCCTTCTGTTCAAAGAAAGAGCTTTTGGTTTCATTGATATTCTCTATTGATTCTGTTTTTAGTTTTATTTATTTCTGTTATAATTCTTATTTCTTCTGCTTATTTTGGATTTAATTTTATTTTTCTTTTTTTTTGAGTTTCTTAAGTGAAAGCTTAGATTATTGATTTTGGATCTTTCTTCTTTTCTAACATGTTCATTCAGTGATATAAATTTCCCTCTAAACACTGCTTTCACTATATCCCACAAATTTTGATAAGTTGTATTTTCATTTTGATTTAGTTCAAAATATTTTAAAATTTCTCTTGAGATTTTTTTTCTTGTCCCATGTGTAACTTATAAGTGTGTTGTTTAGTTTCCAAGTATTTTTTGATTTTTCAGCTATCTTTTTGTTATTGACTTCTTGTGTAATTCCACCTAAGAGTACACATGTTATGGTTTCTATTGTTTTTATTTTGTTAAGATGTGTTTTCTGGTCCAGTATGTGGTCTATCTTGGTGAATGTTCCAAAATATGTATACCGATTGCACTCCCACCAGCACTGTATGAGAGTGTTGTTCCATATCCTCACCAACTCCAGGTTTTAGTTTAACTTATTCTGATGTGTGCTTAAAGGAATATTACTGTGGCCTTAATTTGTATGTCTGTCTTAGGTTGAGTTTCTTCTTGAAAGCAGAGCTTAAGAAATGAACTTTATGCAGGATGCAGTCCAAGGAAGCAGGAATGAAGGACCTTAGGGAGTGATTGAAAAATGAAAACCTAGTCTAAACATGTATTATTGAGGTCAGCACTGTGGGCGACTAGGGCTTATTCCTGCCCAGGACCTTCTGAAGAGTGTACAGAATGCCCCTCAGAATTGCCCACTCAAGGATCAACTAATTATTCATTGACTCTAGTCCTTGCTTGGTAGAGGGTTACCCCATCCTCTTTGCACTTCCATACTTGCCCTGCAGGTTTTTGTTGGTTTTCTTGACATTGGAAAAGCCCTGGAGAAGATGGAAATACATGACACACCCATAAGCCAAAATCCTGTCCTAGCAAGACTGAAAGACATGGCTGAAATTATAGGTAAAACAGGGCACATACAGAGGAGCACAGTGACCTCTAAGCAATTTCAGTGATAACTACTGGAGCAAAGCATGATTTGTGTTTATTGACCATTTGGACTTGTCTTTTGTAAAATGATACTTGAAGCTTCTTTCACATTGTTTTAGGAGATCATGTCTGTGTTTTCTACTTTATTAATTAGTGGAAATGTTTTATATATTGCAGTTATAAGTACTTTATCACTTACATGTGTTGAAAATATCATCTCATCCTTTCACTCTGTCTTTCCACTCTCTTAACCATGAGTTTGGTGAACAGAAGATCTTATTTTAATGTAGTCCAATTTTTCAAGCTTTGTATTTGTAATTAGTTATTTTCATGTGCCACTTAAGGAATCTTTTCCTATCAAATATTCATGGAAATATTTTATATTATTAATAGAAGATTTTTACTTATCTTTCATGGTTAGCTCTACAATCCACTTGTATTAATTTTTATGTATGATATATTATATCATATATTAATGCATATAATACATATACTACATATGTAATACATATATTTTTCTGTCCAGTCTCCTTCTTTCTCCTTCTACAGGGATCTCTGGTATATCCCCAGCCCCATATAAATGGTAACCTTGAAATTAACAATTTTCTTACAAGACCCAGATTTCCTTGCCACATTGTTTGGACCAGTTATGGGAACTTGTTCTAAATTACCCCCTCTTTCTCTGGTGTGAATGCTCCAAGGTGAAAAGATTGGGATCCGCCAGTGGCTATGTTTTCCTCTATGTTTAAGAGACAATGAGGAGAAAATTGAGACAGAGACAGAGAATATGGAAAATATTTTAATCCTTAGTTTCTCATATTTCCCAGTCAACCATCCTGTCTTTCTTCAGATTTCCTTACTCAATTTGGTAAATCAGTGAATACCCCTCTTTGCCTAAGCTGGAGTTAGATTTCTCTCACTTACAAGAGCAAAATTCTCTGTGTTTGTTTCTGTATTTCTACAGACCAGATTACTAGAAGTACTAGAAGTAAACACATTGATCATAACACAGTCACATTCTAAATTTCTATTTTATAGCCAGTTGCCTTCCAGAATGACTTTGGTAATCTATTCAATCAGCTGTATATGCGTAACTTTTTTCTTTCTACGATTTTCAACCACACACATTATTAGCTTTTTCTCTTTTACTTTTTCTAAATCTATTAGTCCCCCTAATATCTATGATTGTTGCAACATTAGCCATTGGTTCAATTAAGCTAGGAAAGAGCAGACAAGTCTTGGAGAAAAGACAAACACTTGCCTAGAATTCAAGAATTACAAGATTAGGGAAGGTCTTTTTGTCCCACAATAGTTTTAATTTTCTTCTTTGATTTAAACATGATAGTTGGGAGTTGACAGTCTTGGGCCTAAAAATGAATGGAGGAGAATGATTAGAACTGGCTGGAGATTCACTAGTACTAATGTATTGGTCTTCAGTACCCCTGGCAGCACAACTGGAGAAGCATAGGGGCCAATATACACTCTTTTAGTTACCAAGACACAGTTACTTTTTAAAAGTAATACTTAAGAGATTTTGAAATTGAACAATACATTATCCCCTATAGATATTTTAAAATAAATAACTCCTCTCTCCCATCTGGCATATCTCTCCCATGTTCAGAACTATAATCTTGGGAGAACCTGAAATATGTTTTACATGTCTAATTTTAATAAATTAAATATTTAATTTAATTTATTAAATATAGAGGAATGGATTGACCTCATGATAGGCCTTAATAACAAAAACAATAGCAAGCATTAATTGAGTGCCTACATGTTTAAATGGGCCACAGGATTTAAATTTGATAATTATATTATTTTCCACAATAGCACTAGGAAGTACTATTAACTTTTTCTCCTTTTGCAAACTACTTTTTTCTTTCAGAATTCTAGACCAGCTGCATAAAGATAGTTATTAACTATTTCAACAGTTCCACTGGATGCTTCCATGAGCTAACCTGCCACAATTATAGGGAATCATAAGAAATTGTACTCTTGCTTGAGGATGGAAGAATGAAGATGTAAGCTCCTGTGTGTGATATGAGGATGCCAACTCTGTTATGACCCTGGAAAAGTTGTAGGAGGTATAAAGCCAAACAACGAAATATCTTAGGGTAGAGAAAGGGTCTGGGCGAGTGTCTTAGTCAATGCAGAAGAGAGACATCTGATAAATGAGGTACAAAAGGAAAATTATTTCTCACTAATATGATATGCAACAGGTGATACAATCCTGAGTTGAGAACCATAGGTTGTCTAATTAGTTAAGCATTTTTGCACAAGTTGGTTTTCTCTGACTTCTCCTAAATTGATTCATCTTTAAAATGAAGATGGTAATACATATTGATTTAACTTAATGGGGGAAAACATAAAAATATATACATATAATTTAGTCATTTATAAATACAAAGCAATGTAGAACCAGCAAAATGATGTTCAATACTTAATTAGAAGATGTTTCCTGATTTGGGCTTCTGCAGCTAAGGATAATTAACAATTTCTGACAAGCAGTTCATCCAAACAATACAATTCAATGGCTGTTAATTGACTTATGTCTATGTGTTTGTTACTTCCTTTTGTTTGTCTACATCAATTTAAGTTCACAATAATAGATACCCTAAAACTGCTCACCACCTTATGTCTGCTGGTTAAAGGATTAATTAAGTCAGGTTGAATGCAATTCAATTAATGCTTTTTATCTGGCTGCTGTTTGTTTGCTTTTAGATATTTTTGCTCATGTTTGTAATGAAATTGGATGCTAGGCATAGGATTTAGGTATAGCGATAGCAGTCAGAACGCTTGGGCCCAGCAGGTTCACTTCTGTCGATTAATGATATGTCACTGAGGCATGCACTTAGAGGTATGGCAAAAAATTAGAGTTATGCAAACACAACTCCCCCCCACCACTGCAAAATAAAAATGGATACAGCTGTCAGCCTCCAACAAACAGTATTACATATGTAACCTGCCTTTGTTTTGGAAATCTGAGAAGGAACACAATAGTTTGAGAGTTTGTCTTTGAGATCTGGAGATTCAGGATGTTTTTTAATGGAATGGGAGGTGTTCTACACAGTTTGTATAGATTCCCCAAAATTCTGGAATCAGGTATTGGGGGGCAATTTCTCAGCTTTTTATCGTTTATCAAGAATGAAACAATCACTATATTCATTTTTTTCATACTTGAAGTATTGAGTCAGTGCCAGCAGAGGAAAAAAAACACAGTAATGACTTGCTTTTTTTATTTCTTTAAAATGAATCTTTAGGTAGGCACAATAAATTGTTTCACAGCATAATTCATTGGGGGCACTTGAGTTTCAGTTTGTATTATATATATATATATATATATATATATATATATATATATATATATAGCTTTTTGTGTCAGCTATATATATACAGCTTTTTGTGTCAGCCACAGGCCGTGAGTCTTAGGCCTGACACGATGAGTCTACAGGGAGAAGGATGCAGTATGTGTTACAGATGCCCTTAAGAGAGTTCCCAGCTGTGTACTCTGCTTTTAAAATGGATGCAAAATTAAACTTACCATAATGACTTCTGTTGGAGTCAGTAAGAATTAGTCTTTAGCTGTACAGGTGCTACAGGATAAAATGACTTATTTAAACACTCATAAGGGATTTCTGCAAAGATGGAGAATTGTGAAAATGAACATGAAAGTTTATGTCTACTCCATCTTTTTTAATCCTTAAAATGAATATATAAACTTCTGAAAAAGAAAAAGAAATCCTCACCTGAAGCCAGCATAACTGAGGGCAATGAATGCTTTTTTAAAATTCTTAAATTCTAAAAAGAAGTTTTAGAGTCTTCCAAACAGATGAGATACTATTTAGAGAAATCTAACTTAGGGAGAATCTTTACCCAAAAGGTATGTTGTTAGGTTTAGAGAAAGAGAACTCCACCATGTTCCACCTAAGGGTGAGATTGACAGGTGTTTCTAAATGGATACTGTCTGCACATACTGCTTCAGAGGGCTCCCTCTGTTGGAGGGCAAGCCACCGTATCAGGGTTGAAAATGGCATTGCTCATGTCAAAATCTTGGTCTTGTCATAGTAGGCACTCTTCCAAAATAGGCACTCTAGCTAGAGTGGTGACAAGAACAGTCCCAGGCAGTATACTTCTGGGGAATTTGAGTGGAATGAGGAATAGGGAAGCAAAAGCACTGTCAAGAGTTAACTTGATCTTTACTTCGGAAACCTGGAAATTACTCTAATAATTGTGGAAAAGTCAGCTTATGAAGGGTGGAGGAGCACAACATTGAAGAACCATGCTCAAGATAGATGTTTTTACAATTCCGAAACTAAGGTGCCCCACTGCTCTTAATTCACGTGAGCCACGATGACACCCTGTCTTCTAACGGTATAACTAACAGTTTCTCTATTTGTAAGCCCATGCAGCTTTTCTCCTGGGCTGCAAAGGTTGTTGGGCTCCATTACCAATACCAAATCCAGTAGGAACAGGATATCTACAACTAGGACTCAGAGCAGCCTTCCTATATGCTGATTCTCCAAGGCTCTGCAAAACATAGAAGAAAACTAGAGCAGTATGCTATGTGCTTAAATTCAAATAAACAGTAGGTTCCTGATGTCCTCTTAAAGAGGCTTCTGGCCAGGAATTCCTAACTTGAGCTTAAGCTGTGTCACTGTGTCTATATCCCAAGTAGGCATATCTGGGAACTTTAAGAGGAAACTGAGGGTGTTTGGAGCTCAGCAGAAGCCTGTTTTTATGAGAAGCCACTCACAGTGAACTTGTCTCGGTCTGGATTTATTTGCCCTCCCCAATATCCCTGACCTTAGATGTCACTTTAGTTTTAGCCAGTTGCCCTGCTTCCTGGGTGAGAGGCCCAGAAATGCCTTGGGCCATCCCAGAGTTGTGAAGTCTCTCCCAGGCATTGTGGCCTCATCTCCTATCATGATCTGCAACTCAGCCTTCCTGGTGGCAATGTCTGGGTTTTGGTGGGAACCACAGACGTTCTTGATTCCAGATCCAGTGTGATAGGACACCTGGAACCTCTGAATATCTCAGGTAAGTTCCAGAGAGTCTGAGAAATACAGTCTGTTCATACGCCCCTCTCCCCCTCAATTTTGTTTTTTTCAATTGAATCCCACCCTCGATAAAGCATTACCACATGAGTTTAGCCTCAGGCTCTGTTTTTTAGGAAATCAGGTCTAAAATAGAACATTCCCAAAGAAAGAGACAATTAGATGGACAAGATTTACCAAGTAATTGGAGCTTAGTTTTAAAGGAAAAAATACAATTATAGAATGTCATCAATTGCTTGCCAGTTCTAACTCTATTGTACACATATTTACCATATAGGAGAGAAAGGATGGAATGAGGGGACAAGGGTCTGGATTAAAAATGAACCGAAAAACTGATATTCCTTTAAAAACTGTAGGACACTGGAGTACAAGCAACACTATTTTTGAACCCATGTGAATACTGTAACTTTTAACTATAGAGCTACACTAAAATAATTGGATTTGTAGTTAAGAACCTTTACATGAAGCAAACTCCAAGCCCAGTGGGCTTCACTAGGGAATTCTACCAAACACGTTTGGAAGAAATAATAATTCTACACAATTTTTCTTCTGAAAAATTGAAAACAGGGGAATTATTTTATCTTAAACAATTTTCTGATTCTAGATACTTCCATATAACGCTTGCTTGAGTTGTGACTAGAAGAAAGGGAGCAGGCCTTTATACCCCCACATCAACCAAACATTGAATGAAGGTTATGCCTGGAGAGGAGTTACAGTCTCAAGCAAAGCAGATTCCTTTGGGTAAGGGCAATTTCTGACGAGGAACTCAGCTTTGGACACACACCACCCAACATTCCTAGCAGCTCAGTGAATGAGTGTTTTAGGCCTGAAGCTGGGTGTCTGTGTGGTACACCACAGTACCCACTACAGAGATATTTTCCCCTATTAGCACATGACTTACTATGATTTAGATTGAAGATCCTAGAGGGATAAAATAAGCTTAGCAGTTCTAGGTCTCCACCACATCGCAGAATTGGCAGTGGTCAGTGAGATTTGGCAGTACTTGGGAGCAGGAGGTAAGGCCCTATGGGAAGAATTGTTAACCAGTGAAACTGGCTGGGGTGATGTGTCTCTTTGGAAGTAGCAGACTCTAGTGGAATATGGACACCTGCCAGTAGATGGTGGAATCAGTAAGGATTCCATATTGCCTACCCTAAGACAACAGAAATGGGTTTCCCTGGAGCAAGTCCAGAGAAAGAAGAAATACATGGCTAATGCCACCCTAGTCAACATGCTTTACTTACCAGAATTCATGTTGCAACCTTAAAGCACTTCTAAGTTTTGGTGTGTGTGTGTGTGTGTGCGCGCACGTGCGTGTGTGTTAAAACCTTTAGCATAGACTTACAGATACTTTCCTGGGCTCCAGTTTTGTTTCACCTCAGCCCACCATGGGCCTCCACTCCAGAAAGTCCTGCTCCCATTTTCCTTTTTGCTTTTGACCTTTGAAATGACCCACAGTGATTGGCCCTCACTCACATACTACTACTAAGCTGTTTTCCACTGTCAACAGGACTTAAATAGACCGTATTTCTTTTCAGTGAGTACCCAATCCAGCTACCTAGAGCATCACTTTTTGCAAATCTATGCCAAAGACAGCAAGTAGCAATTATTTGTGTTATTTAAACAGATCATTCTTGCTTGTTTCAAGAAGAAATTTAGTTACATTTTAGATAGTGAACATATAAATATTTTCTAATGAAGCTACTTCAAATTGAGAAAATAAGAGTTTTTGCTATAAAAGAGTATATGCTTTCCTGAAAAAAAATCACATTCTGTAATAACAAGTCGCGTAGGAAAAATAGAGTTAGGCCAGACCACTCAAAATCTATGCAACTTTATATCCAGAATATTATCGAAAGCAATTATTGATTCATCAACAAATAACTTGAAGAGTCTAGCCAGGCATCTCAGTGCAGCTGAATGCTGATTCAGGGGCTTTAAAATGCATTGAAAAATAGTGTCAAAATGGTAGCTTCTGAACTCTGAGTACAGGAGAAAATGCCAGCTGCCAAAGGTGACAGCACGGTGTGCTTCTGTGTGGATGGAGAGTCTGTGCAGCTGCAAGTGCTCTTGCCTGTACAGCAGCCGCACTAAGGGGCTTGTCTTTTCCTGCGGAAGGTTAAAATTCTATGCAGACTATTCTAGCTTCAAATTGCATATGGCCCAACCCAACACTCAACTTAAACTGACAAAATTATCCAGTTGAACAATCACATAAGAGCTAATTCATGTAATGGAAACGTGTTTTATCACAACAGACTATAGCTCCAAATATAACATATTCAATTTCTATTTCCTATGGGCTCAGCGTTAAATATGGGCCTGAGTGACACCGGCCACGCACTTACAAGCTTTGTCAGGCAGATTCTGCCTGTGCCATATTCACTTATAGGCGTGACACAGAACATCATGTTTTGAACTTAGATATTTAAAAATGTTTTGTTGGATGATTGTTTTGATAGAAAAATTTTTTATAGTTCAAAAAAACCTAGGATCTCATATTTGCATGCTCACTAATTTTCTCATTTACATTAACCCAATGAATCCCGGCAGGCTTATTATTTGATTTTTACGTGAATATCAAATCTCAGGGAATTCAATGCCTAAAACTAGCATTAAGCATTAAAGTAGGGAATAAAAACTCCCACCTTATGTCCTCTTTCTATACCGTATTGCCTTTCATGAAGTAAATTCCAGGTCATTTAAGGCTTATATGCAGTTAAGCAAAAGGGGATAAGATACTATCAGGGAAATAAATTACAGAAGATACACTCTACCTGAAACAGTAAAAGTGGATAAAATGACTGAAGTACATGAAACTGAGGTGATACTGAAAAAATAAATGTAGGAAAATCACTAGATTTAATGGGTTCCTTATGTAACCCAAATAGTTCTTTAAATATCTTCTGCCCAAAATGGTCCTTTATCAGTTGTCTTCTTAATCATTGCCTCTTTTAAATATCTGGGAAAGACTTTGGAAAAGAATTCATTCATAAAAGCATTTATGTGCAATAAAAACATCCTTACACACACACACACACACACACCCCAACACCATATATAATAGTAAAACACCGTAACATGTAACACCTAATTAGAGTCTGAAACAATTCAATTGCTTAAAATGCAGGGTGGTATTGTTGTGACTTTAATTAAATGATTCAGGCCTGGCTGCACATCTAGCCTGCCTGCAGTTCTCAGGATTTGGGAGCCAATTGTCAATTACTTTAAATCTGAGCTCATAGTATTCATCATCGTGAGTGTAATCACAGGATTTTACTGCATTTATATATAATTTGGTCCTTAACACAACTTGTAAAAGTGAATGTAATATAAATACCCATCTTCTATTAAGTAACGTAAATTTAGATAAATAAAGTTGAATAGCTGTCTTTACAATATATAGGAAATATTTTTAATTCTTGTTTATCTTTGTAGACACAGTACAAACATATTTATAAAAGATTTGGAAAATATTCCATTCAGATGGAAAATATTCATATACAATTTATAGAAGAACATTCATAGCTGACAACAGAGTTGTAATTGATATGTCTTGTTAAATATTAAAGATCTAAGATAGGATCAGATATTTGGGTAAGAGAGTAAATAAATTGTCAAACATGAAACTTATTTTGCAACAAAATCAAATAAAATTTCTTTTGTAGAATCAAATATTTATAAGAACTATAATCACAGTGACCTCAATGATAGATATTTTCCTTTATTAAGCAAATAAATTTAAAAACTCTATGCTTTCTGAAGAATAATAACTGTTAGGAAACTATAAATTTCTAGTAGCTATCCCGACTCCCAATAGATATGAAGTGGATTTTTGTAGACTAGGGTGAAGACAATATCAATTTTATTGTTAATTGTATAGATGGAATTTTCAGGCTTTTGATTTCAGCCTCTGTTATTTTATCTTATTACTATTCCATTTAAAACTACTCATGTTTATGTATTGAAGTAGTGTTAATATCAGTTCACATCTATGTTTTGCTACTGATTCTATTAGCTAATATTTGTGCTTGGAAGGATAAATAATGAAGACAATTCTCAGCATACCAACTAAAAGTAAAATAGATTAGGTTCTCAAAATTATCAAAACCGTAGCCCTCTTGTTTCCCCAAATCAATGTAATTAGAAAACAATTTTCAGAAGGGCTTTAAACTATATGAAATATTAATTTGGTAAAAAGTGCTGTCTTTTATACCAAAGGTAGAATTTCAAATTCATGAAACTAAAACATTTACATAAGAATCAGAATTCTTAAGTTTTTAAAAATTCTACCTCATATTAGTCTTCTAACTCATTAATTTTCAAACTTCTCCCAGCTAGTCATTTTGAAATTTATGGAAATAACTTTCCAAATTTAGGTTCCTTTATAAGGACCTATCTAATTTATAAGAAATAGTCGAACTCTGTGATAAATAAAACAGACTCAGCCTGGAAATAAGGCATATTTTGAGTGAATTATCCTTATAGGATCATTGTAAGAGCTAGGAGCATAGAAAAACATTATTGGTTCAAAAGCATAGACTCTGAGCATAATTTAATTTCACAATTTCTGAATCTGTTTTCTTGTCTGGAAAATGAAGAAAAAATTTGTGGTATCATTAAAGGAGGAAAATCCAGGTTTTCAGAACTTTGAAAAAATGTGAATTTATTAAAATAATAATATTTTTAGTGATTAATTCTTAGGTGAAAACACTGCATTGTTAGGATTATTCTGACTCGTTCAATCCAGGGTACATTAAACATTGGAATGAAAAATATTCATGTGCACATTTCAGAAATATGAAGAGATTCTAAATTTAACTTCTCTGCTTGCACTTTGTTATAAAGTCAATATATCAACATCTTGGATATCACAGTATCATTTAACTCCTGGAAGATAATAATGTAGAAATTGTTGAGAATTCCAGGATCATTGGGAAATATGAAGAAATGTTTAGCTAAATCATTTTGTTTTTTCGTTGTTTTTGTTGTTTTTCAAATAGACAATAATTTATTATATAAAATTTAAATTTTGTCATAATTGATTTTCATCTTTAATAAACTTAATAACAAACAATTCTGTCCAACTACAGCCAAGACAAAATATCTATAGTTAGAAGCATAGAAACTTAATACTAAATTTTGGACACAGCTAATAGCCATACTTAATAACTCAAAAACAATCAAGAGAATGACATTAAAAATCCTTGTTCTTTTTATCATTGTTTAAGTTGTGAACATTTGCTTCTAAATGAAAATTACTTCTACACTCAAAATTTAACATTAATATCAATGTTTTTACACAAATCTATAATGGACACCTCATGGTAATTTAATTATGTCTATTAGTTTATTGATAAATGCAAAATTGAATAGATTAGGTGTACTGTTCGTTTTTTATTAAAACTTCTTAAGAAATGATATGAGTGATTACTAATACCCATAATCCCACCAAACTAAAATAATAACTCTAGATTCTTTGACGGTGAGGTATCTATAAGCTATCGATACATAATGGTTGAAGATCACACTAGAGAGAAAATGTGAGCTAAAATTTTTAGTGAGTATTCAAAAGGAAATAGTGACACTAGATCTATAAAGTTGAAGATAACAGCATCTGTCCAAATTTATATATACTACTGTCCATTTTATGTCCCAGAGCAGTGGAAGAATGAGGAAAAGTAAAGACCTGGTAAATTTTGATGTGGGACTTCCTTAGGTGGGTATATGATGATTGCTTGGTCCTATCTTGCAGGTATAAAAACTGCTATGGTATAGAAAGAGATCTGCACTCATGTCCATCATAGAGACCAAACCAAGGCTTCATGCCAGCCACATCACATCTGACCTGACAGATGCCATCAATAGCTCCAGTGCTGTTGAAAGAGTATGGTTTCAATAGCTTCTTAGTCAGCTCAGGCTGCTATAACAAAATACTGTAGACTGGCGGCTTAAACAATAGACATTTATTTCTCACAGTTCTGGAGACTGGGAAGTCCAAGACCAAGACGCCAGCAGATTTGGTTCTTGGTGAGGGCCTTCTTGCTGGCTTGCAGACGGCCATCTTTTCTCTGTGTCCTCACATGGCAGAGAGAAAGCAAGCTTTTGTATCTCTTCCTCTTCTTATAAGGACACTAATCCCATCGTCGTGGGTGCCCCACCCTCATGACTTCATTTAAACCTCCCCAAAGTCCCACCTCCAAATACCATCTACATTGGGGGTTATGGTTTCCAAATAAGAATTTCGAGGGGGCGCAAACATTCAGTCCATAATAGCTTCTATCAGATGTTCGCTTTAGCTGCAAGACTAATCTCACAATGCTTATTCTGGAGTAACCAGATTTTGGTAAGATTTAGAAATCTCCTGTCTTGAGGCAGTAAACAAGTCTGGATATTTGGACATGACAGTGTTCACTTTCAGAGTCTAGGGCATAATGGAAGTGGGAGAGGTTGGTACCACTTGCAGGATGAGGGATTGGTTTTCAGCTAATCTAGGGGAAAATCAAACTTTCTTATATTTTGAAACCAAATTGGGGAAATATATGTTTTTTGGTTGGATTAATCTTGCATTGTCTCTTTGAATACCAAATATTGTTGATAGGTAAATAAGAAAAATATTGAAGACAGCTAAGTAAACTGACTTGATTTACATAAAAATATGTTAGCCCAGGAGAGGAAGTGGATGAATTTTAAAGAACATGAATGAAAGATTTGGGGGAAACTTTTGAAGGTGTAAGGTGCAAGGGTACACACCTACACACACAGAAATGGAGGTGGAGAGAGGAAAAAAAAAAGAGAAAGAGGGAAGATGGTAAAAGTTTCATCTGCTGGAATATTATAGTATTCCATTCCCTATTGTCATTCTTTAAAAGACTTTAGGAAAGATTTCTCTGTCTTTAATTATGTAAATTTTCAGGCTTGGTTATATCTCTATACCTGGATTAGCCCTCAAGATGCTTCGGCTTTATTCAGGTAACTTTTATTTTGTGGGTTCTCCCTCCCAAGTTTGGACCTAGAGTCAAACACTCATCTGCACCTGAAATTTAGCAGATTAATCTTGAGCCGAGAGCACATAGTTGCCACTATCGTCCAAGTATCAGCTACTGTACTATGAGATGGAAGCTGTTCAGACATGAAATGTGAGAGTTTTTAGACTAGTACATCAAAAATAGAGGAAAATAGAAGTCTCTGAGATAAAAATTAAATTTTTCAAACAATTCTATGTTTTTACAAGAAAGTACTCTACAGAGCATTAAAATATGTCCTAGGTGAGTTTATGAAAACAGAAGACACTAACTCATGAAATTGCAAACTAGACCTACTTTTTCCCTAAATTTTCAAAAACACCACTTTCTTAATGCATCTGAAGCCTTTTTGGATAGATGGTGAAAATGAACACTTAAACTAGTTCAAAGACATTTCTTGTTCCACTGAAAGATGCCAGATCCTCTAGGGAATTGCTTAATGTTACAGGACTTGTAATCAAACACATTTTGCAATTATTGTTACTAGCTCAACCTAAAAAAGATTTGGAAGTTCTGATAGAGACCTAATATAATAAAGGCTTGTATCTTTTTTGAATCACAGTCCACAAATTGTTTGGGCTGCTCATCTCCATCTTGGAATTATGTCCTTTGAAACATGTGGTTTCCAACATCACAACGCAGAGAAACAAAAGGGCTGTGGGATCTTGATGGATGCTTTTAAAGAACAGGCCTGGGGGGCCGGCCCCGTGGCTTGGTGGTTGAGTGCGCGCTCGGCTACTGGCGGCCCGGGTTCAGATCCCGGGCGCGCACTGACGCACCGCTTCTCCTGCCACGCTGAGGCTGCATCCCACACACAGCAACTAGAAGGATGTGCAACTATGACATACAACTATCTACTGGGGCTTTGGGGGAAAAAAAAAAAAGGTGGAGGATTGGCAATAGATGTTAGCTCAGAACCAATCTTCCTCAGCAAAAAGAGTTGGATTAGCACGGTTGTTAGCTCAGAGCTGATCTTCCTCACAAAAAAAAAAAAAAAAGAACAGGCCTGGAAATGTTCTAAATCACTTCTGCTCAAATCCATTGGTCTGAAAAAATAGGAAGGCTAGATCTTACTCTGAGTGCTGTTTATCTTGATTCTTATAGCAGAGGTAAGAGAGTCTTGTGAGATTGGATCTTTCCCCAGAATTTCTCACTTATTGGGAGGAGTGATCTTGAGCTGGCCCCTATCAATGCAGGAATTCAAGAGGAAGCCAACTCAATGTGGGAGAAAAGAAATTGAGAGGTGGGATTTGAGTGGACTGTGGATGATTTGGGAGTGGAATCTATACATATGTTGGAAAGAGCCACAAATATTTGATTAAGGGAGAGTATCTAATGGATAAAAGAGAGGAAATTAAATTCTTTCTTCATCCTTACAACTCTCACCCTCCAAATTTGAAAGAATTGCTGTTAATGAGTGAATTAGGAAAATAGTTAAAGAAGCATGATAGTTTAAATTGATCTACCTAATAAAGAGCCAGTTCAGAGACTAACAGAAAGAGAGAAAGGGTACTGAAACAGATTGGACGAGCATTTTTGGCCTAAGGTAGCTGCCAAGTACATGAGATGTATGTATATATACATGTGTGTATATATGTATGTTTGTGTGTGTGTATACATATATATACACATACATGGATACATTTATATAGTTGTTGTTAGTGTCATCAGTCAATTCCAACCAGTAGCAACCCTGTGCACAGCAGGGTGGAACCCTGAAGGTCTTTTTGCACCATCCTCTCTCCTTCCAGGGCTATATCCAACAATGCTCTGCTGCTATTTTCATGGCCAATTTTTTCTGAAGTGAGTGGCCAGGTCCTTCTTCCTAGTCTGTCTAGTCTGGAAGCCTGTCCACCATGGATGACCCTGCTGGTATTTGAAATACCAATAGCATAGCTTTCAGCATCACAGCAACTTGCAGTCGCCATAGTATGACAACTGACAGATGAGTGGTGTGGTTCTCTGACCAGGAATCAAACCTGAGCTATGGGGGTGAGCGCGCAGATTCTTAACCACTAGACCAGCAGGGCAGGCAATATTTATATAGAGAGATAACTAGATCATAGATGTATCAGATATACATTCAGAGTATACACACACACACACACATATACACATCCATCCTTATATACATATATACATACATATGTTACATATTTAGAAAGAGAATGGAGAATACAAATTTCAATAAGTTTGAGTTACTTTGTAAATGGATTAACCTTATGAATTTTTTTGGTAAACATTATTAAAGATTGAATTATTTAATTGCTTTTTAATTATTCTCAGTGTTGGATTGGCTTTTCTGGTATTTCTTTGTCTGTGACTCCATGCCAGGCCCGTACCATGAGGTTACAATTGCTTACACACTTAGGGGTATTTAGAACTCAATGAAACTATGGGATTAGAAGAATCCCATAGGTCAGTGACTGCCTTACTCTGATTTAAAGTTTTATTTTATTTGTTTGTTTCTTTTAATCCCACATTCTTTGGGGCATGAATTCAGCAATGTACCTAAGGAGCCATTCCTTAGGTACCTTCACATCACATCCAATATAAACCAAAGTTAGCTCTTCTGGCATATTATTCATAACCAATATCTCTATTATCAGTTGACTCACAAAACAACTTGTGGAAATTTTGATTAACAAGCATGTCGCAGGGTTGAGGTAAATGCAGATTGAGGTTACATGATGTTTGAAGAGACACTGTGACATTTGATGACACTACATAAACTAGTATTGTCCAAGATTTTAATCATAAACCTATATATTTTTACTGAATACATTACAATGCATCCTCATGTTCCAAAAATTTGATTTCTCACAGGCACGTCAACCGTGTCGAGCATCAGGGTACCCATCATCCTTAATAATGTTTTCACAATCAATAGCTAAACACTGTATCAAAACAAACAAAGACAAAAAGGAAATGACTATAATTAGCATAATATCATCTTTAAAACTAGGTTACATTCTAGAGCATATAGATATCAACTCTTATTTTAGGTTTTTAGTACACTATTGTAACTGATTTTCTTTTTCCTGATTTCCACTCACCTAACAGCGTGCATGGTAAGGCATTTGGGTTGAAAAGGTGGAAGAAGCATAGGCATTCCTGCCTGAGACTTTGAGTAGCATAATAACATCCCAGTCGTTATTTTCCTCACATCTCCATTGGACTTACCTTTTCTTTCCAATCTATGGCTCATCATTTAAGAGATCCTGGGAATATAAATCACCCTCTTGTGCTTGTAGATATATTTCCAAAGAATTTGCTTTTTGCTTATGCCAGTGTAAATTCTAGCTTTCTTTTTTTCTCTAATTATCTGATTTTTGAATTATTAAAATAATTACGGTGGGTTATTAGATTGTTGCCTCTGATTTTTTAATATGTGTTTTTTGAATGACAGGACAGGGGCCCAAATAATCAGATTGATACCATCACGTTTCCTCAATGATCAGAAATCAAGAGGAAGGACACACTTACACGTGTGTATTATATCTGCTAACTGAAATTCAGGCTTTATTGTCTCCCAATTAGGACAGGACTTTTTTGCCTACACAACCACCTTTTTTACTCTTTCCGTTTGAAGGCTGGAGCTCTTGGGGATATTTTGTTGAATGGCTGTCCCCAAACTACTATGAGACTATTAGATCCTAGGCCGCTTTTCTTTTTTTGTCTTTTTTTTTTTTTTTTGGTGGAAGACCAGCCCTGTGCTAACATCTGTTGCCCATCTCTCGCCCATCTCTCTCTTTTTCTTTTGTCTCCCCAAAGCCCCAGTACATAGTTATGTATCATAGTTGTAGAGTTGTAGCTCTTCTATGTGGGACACTGCCTCAGCATGGCTTGATGAACAGTGAGTAGGTCTGCGCCCAGGATCCAAACCAGTGAGCTCTGGGCTACCAAAGAAGAATACTCAAACTTAACCAGGCCTGCCCCTCAAGTTGTTTTTAAAGTTTTAAGATTTAGAAAGATCCTACTTTTATTAGAAGATAACTGAAACAAAAAAACACTTTTTAGCAGAAAATCTTTTAAATGGAACCATTTTGCTATTACTTCAAAGACACAGAGATCCCTAGGAAACAGTACTTTTCCAGAGTCTCCCTGTCATCATCCTGGAGCGTTCCATCTTATTCACTATGGAAATGCAAAGATTAATTGGAGGGGGTATCTATGAATTCTTTAAACATTTAACTCAAATTTTTTCTATTAATTGTTTTATTCATGGCCTTATGGAATGAAATGCAATGTGAGAATGGGCAAAACTAAGAAAGGCCTTGGTAGTAGAGTACTCAGAGCCTGCAGAGTTCAATTCTAGAAGTGACTTGAAGCAAGGTCAGCGTTACTGGGCTGGGGAAATAGCGGGTGGAAGGAGGAATATGCACTGAAGAAAGAGGAATAATTGAAAGGGAATGGAGCACGGCTGAAGTCAAAACACTTAAGGAATTTAGATTCTCACCAATAAAATATACAGACTACATGCACTAGTGTGGGTGGGGTTGGTAACTCTGACTGACAATGTTTGAGGGAGTCTGAGGGCCACTGGGGACCTAGAGTTACTCAGCCCTCAGTTTGGCAAACAGAACGGTTTTCTTTCTGCTTACTAGTACATGCGGAAACTCAGGGCCACTCTGCTGTGTACCCTTGAGGAGAACAACACAGGAAGATTATTCATTATTTTTTGTCTCTCTCCTTCTTCAAAGAAAGTAAAATAATAGAGAAATAGATAGACAGGTAAATGCAGGGATATTTCACTTGAGGTACTGCTGCTTTCACTGTGTTAAAAAACAAAATTCAACCCAGTAAATTTGAAGATTTAATTGGCTTTATTAAGTGATTCATGGATTGGGCAGCATCTCATCTAGCAAGAAGAGACATACTCTGAGGAGTTATGGAAGGTTTTTATAGGAAGGAGGGTAGGCAAGGGAGCTATTAGCAGAAGAAAAGACAGGATTATTTTTAGGCCAGGACATCTTCTTTTTTGCAGGAAGGGCAAGAGTTGTATCATGTTGCTTGCCTCTTCTTCCTCTGGAGAACGGAGAGGGCCTCCATAACAGATTACCTCATTGGCGCTGACCGGAAAATTCCCAACTGATTGACTAATAAGATGGGAGAGGTTGAAACAGCAATTAGTTTAGGTATTAATCTAGTTTTGGTATTACGGGCTTTAGCACTAATGACGCCACTTTGGGCTTGTGGTTTTCTCTGTAACAACTCTTAATGAATTCTTTCTGTGTGATATTTCTCCTGTCCCCTACTCCCAAAACACAATATCATACTTCAAGCTGTTAGATTTTCCTTCAGCATGCTGGACTGTCTCCTTCCCCACATCTTCTGAGTGTCAATGCAGAGCCCGTTACTGGGTGCATGACAGTCAGCCTTGCACCATTTACAGGGGCTTGTTTGTCAAAGTTCACAGCTTAGCAACATTTACGGCTACTCTAACTTTCTCTGCAATGTTATGGTTGTAATTATTTGGTGTTATTCTGGGAGTTAATTGCCAGGAAACAAAATTAAGGGAGCATGTCTGATCCCTTCCCTCCTCTGAGACTACTGAAAAAAGAATTGGAAAGAGGTGAGCCTTAATATCAATCCAGCATGGGCCATTTCTCTTGTCATTGGTCTCATTGAAGGAGCTCACTTCAGGAAAGTCACAAAGAGGTCAGAAGATTTTAAACTGCCAACTTAGATCTGCATTATGACTTCAGGACTTTGAACAATTTAGTATGGATATACTGGAAATCTAGCTCATTTTTCTGTCTATCATGAGATTGCAGAGTAAAGTCCTGGTTTTCATTGTGCTAATAGAGCAGCTGTTGGAAAAAGATGTAAATGAGGCATTTTAGTAGCGATTACCTTTTAAAACCATGTATATTAAATTATTAGAAAAAAGATTAAATCATTTGAGATAATTGAATGACATCATTGATAAAATTTAATCAAATAGCGATTCAGACTGAGGGATGTGTGAAATACATTTTCCGATCCTTAAGCCTGAGAGAGGATCACCTCAAACAGGACAGTAAGTGCAGAAGGGTTTATATCATCACTAGTATATCCATCATCCTGAGGTTACTCAGAGTTTACTGAGAAACGGGAAAGTGCTACATCAGCTCATCTTCCTCTTTTAAGAGAGAATTGTTTTGTTATTGTCTAAAGTAGCAATCCTGTGGTACTGCCTGGTTTGTTTTGTCTTGACCTCACTGTCTATGACAGAGGATGCCTTCTAAGCAGCTCATAGCAGAAGTGTGCTCTTGCCCACGCTCAGCTTCTCTTTCTTCCTCCTATAGATTCGTATCTGTCTGGCCTGAGCTTCTCTTAATAACCCAATGTTCATTTCACATTCGAACAATTAGAAAGGAAACAATTTGTCTTAATGGCTGAGTCTCCAACAGATGTTTTGTTAATAGTGGTAAGACATCCTCATCTAAACCATTGCTGTAAGATGGGAAAACACTGCCTGGTGCTAACATTTGAATTGTTATAACTTTGAAAATGTTCACATTCTATTCTGAAGGGCAAATACACTTAAAATTAAGGCCTCATTGTTTAATGCAGCAATATCCCATGAACTCACAATTGATTGTTAAATGTTTTGTACACTGATAGAGTTTGTCACATATCAAACCACAACTACTAGGAAAAATTCTGTTAAGACATGATTTAAAAATATTGAAATGTTTTTTGGGGAAGAGAATCATGTCTTTATAAAATAAATGAGACTTTAGGACAGTCTTAAACTGTCTTCAGCTAGTAAAGTCTTTTAGTTCTTCAGCTAGTAAAGTCTTTTCTTCAGGCTATAACGTAAATTTTAGAGGGTACAGTATTGTCATGGAATTCACTAGTTTTTACAAGCTAAATATTTAAGAACACACTGAGTTTTGTTTTTTTTAATTTTTTTTAAAGCTAAACATTGCAACTTCTATGCATAGTCCTCCCCTCAAAAAACATTTTATTTTTCTTTTTAACCATTTAATAGTTAAGATTGTCATGGGGAAGGCATAGATTCACCACGTTCCTGATTAAGAGGGTAATTTTTCGTTTCCAAATACTTGAAATCATCCCTTCTCTGTCTGGGCAAGGACATAAGCCTAGCAATGTAAGACTTCATGAATAGGCTGAAAGATTTTAAATAAACTTTTTCTACCACCACTTTTGAATTGAGGCTGTTAAGATATATAAAGCTGGTTACCTCCAAGAATTTATTCACCAGTAATCTTCATCACCTTTTATTTTGAACTTTGCTTATCCACGTATTTAGTAATAATTAAAATGATGTGTCAAATTATATTTGATCACCCTGTTTCAAGGAAGACATCTATGAATCTAGCGGCAACTCCTGATCACCTTCATGAGGCAGAAAACTCAACAAGGGAGGGAGAAAGAGGCCAAAGACAGGAACTTCTCTCTTCTCTCTCAAATATCAGTATAGATTTGGTATTCAGCAGATCTGCATTCCAATCTGGGGCTTAGGTTATGATCTGACATAACAGATTTTTCAATTTCTCTAAGATTAATTTCCCTTATCTGTAAAATGTCAATAATAAAAGATTTATTGGGAAGACTCAAGAGGTTAATTTATGAAAATGATGTCCAAGCTCTAAATTATTGTATAAATATTTGTTATTACTATTTCTCCTGGCGCTAGTATGCTAATTACTACTAATTAGAATATTGAGTCCTACCCTGGGCTTTCCCAACTATAGCTTATGTGACTTCTATCTTAATTATTCAATTACTAAGAGTAGACTGGTCATTTTTGGTGTGCTCCTGTGTTATCATAAGAAGATACCTAATATCCCAGTATGATAACCATTCTTTCTCAGTATAGACTTGCCTAAAATATGATATTCTCTCTGTAGGACTAAGACAAATTAACCTGAACATATGGTAGCATACATCAATAAGGCAGTGATGCTGTTGAGAAAATACAGATTTTTTTTGAATCACTTGAGATTTATATATACACATCCTTATTCCTTTAATTCTTTGAACTCTTGTCAAGTAATTAGTAGACATGTATTATACGAGAAAATTATACAGGAAAATACAAAATTCATATATTTGTATTAGTATGGACCAGGGTATAATTTACTTTGGGTAAAGGTATATTGACAGTCAATTGAAATGTATCCAGGAGAGGGCCGGCTCCGTGGCTTAGCGGTTAAGTGTGCGCGCTCTGATGCTGGCGGCCCGGGTTCGGATCCCGGGAGCGCCCCGAGGCACCACTTCTCCATCCAACGTGAGGCCGAGTCCCACGTACAGCAACTAGAAGGATGTGAACCTATGACATACAACTATCTACTGGGGCTTTGGGGGGAAAAAACTGAATAAATAAAATCTTTAAAAAAAAAAAAAAAAAAAAAAAAAAAGAAATGTATCCAGGAGAGACAGCAGCAGCCATAAGGTAAGTTTAAGGGGAATGACAATCAAATTATGGTCAATGATATATCCTTACCTACATATTAGAATGGCTATAATAAAAAGCAACACCACCAAATGCTTACAAAAATGCAGAGATATCTGTGGATGGTTGGGAGCATGGAAAGTCCAATGCCAAGTAGATTTTGTGATAAAATGCTCACCATTATCACATTGAAAATGTTTTGTCATGCCAGACACATGACACAGATTTGTTTCACGGGCCACAATAGTGTCACGTGAGTTGGCTGATCAGAATGACCAGCAACAATGTAACCTGCAGACATGTCAACCATGGTGAGACACTGCTGATAACACTGAGAGGGCATTTAAAGTGTGAGTATATCTGCTAGCGTCAGGCAGGAGCAGTACCTCATGCAATGTGGCCTCTCTTACTGTGTGACAAAGGGGTCAACCCTTTCAAGAAGTCATGAGTCTGGCATGGAGCAGTGTCTACATCAGAGACAGTTTGTGATCGAGAACATGTTGCTATGCTCAGGCAGAAATGGAAGTATTTTGTGTGATGCAGGCTCAAACAGCAGCTTGACTTCAGTTGGTCTCATCAGATAAAGGGCACTTAACTTGAGCTTTTGCGTGAAGAAACCAGATGGTTTGATCAGTAGCAGTGATTAGTTTCTGTGTTTCGTGGCGCCAAAGAGGAGAGTATTAATCTACCAGTCTGTAGTTCTCCAAGTGGCAGACCAAACACTAGGCCATTGGCAATCACCCAAGCTTCAGTGAAATTGTAACAAGTTTGATCAAGATGAGTATTTGCCAGAGATATGAAAATGGCCATGAGTTCTGTCCACTGAGCAAATCGATCACACTATTTTCTATTCTTCACTGCTAGCACCTAGGTTGAACGGATACAGAAGCCCAGTGGATGCCATAAGTTTTCAGCTTAGCCAAATCATCAATGAACCAAGCCCAGACATTTAGGGGAACCTCTGTGAATCAAGGGCCCCATGGGCCTAGTAGCTTTCCTATCAGGTAGTGGGATGAGAGAGCAGTTTTCCCTTGACTGCCAGAGGGATTAAGTGTTTTGAATCCATTCACATAGTCCCAAGACATTTAAGTTGTCAGGCAGGTACCTGCAATTTGTCAGGGTTTATTAGCTGCCCTTGCAGGTGGTAGTGTGATAACATCATAGTCAGGGCTGTTGAGCCTGATGATTCTGACTTGCCAACTAAGCTTTGAACCTGGAGGGTAGAGGCATTCACACTCAATGCTAACCAACCACTGGTTGCAAATGAAAGGGGGAATGGAGGGAAATGATTTACATGTTGTGGTTTTCCTGAGCTTTTCCTGATCTGGAGAATCTCCTGTCACTTACGTGCTGGGGAAGTACACACATATAACATCAATTCCTATTCTACTTTTAGATGGAGAAACAACATTTCATTTAATTGGCCCGAAGCATCCCACTACAAGGTCGTGTTAACTTCTCTTCCCCACTGTGCTCAACCCTATTAGTTGAATCTGGGTGCCTTTTCTTTCCATGGTCTGGAGAGGATTGTGATTTGGGCACACATATCCATCAAAGGCATAAAAGTTTGATTCTTTCTTCTCCCCACGTACTTAGAAGGGTGTGTAGGATCTTTGATCCCTCTAGGGGTAATGGAGTTATTGGCCTCTCTTCCAATCATCTTTATTCTCCTTAAAATAGCTGAGGTCAGGATAGAGGGCGTGGGAGGGATTCGTAACACATAAGAAGAAAGCGGTACAATGCCATTAAACATGGCTTTGCATTTACTTTTTGTTTTGAGCAGTATGCTGGCATCTCATGACTCAGCCAAATTTCCAGCATTTGGGCCTGCTCAATGCTCTGTATTATACAGCAAGATCTTCCTGGCTGACACCATCTATTTCAGCTTTCAAAGCCCTTGACTCAGCATTTACATCCACGTTGTTTTTTGGATGGGATCATGGGGTTTGCGCTTTCTGGCTGGCTCAGGCTTGGGTCTCACTACTTAACTTTCTTTGAGAAGTCCACCTACATCCAAAGCATCTGCTGCCCCATTACAAAGATAACATCGCTTAAGTTTTCTCGCTAGGCTAGAGAAGTTTTCCAGGATGTTAAGGCTGGCTTCAAGAATTTATCTAGATTTCTTTGGGTCAGTTTCTCATTCTACAATGGGTCATCTTCCTCAGTATTGAAAACTCAACCTCAAGTAGTAAGAGCCTCTGAATATTAGTCGATGCCTCATCTATGGTTTCCCACAGGAATTTGCCTATCTCAGGAAACTTTCCCAGATAGGGGCAAAGCTCCCTTATAGCAGGATCCACTGCAAAAAGCTCTGAGACTGCTTATTGTCTTCTCTGAATGGATCTAAAATTGGCGTGATAGACGTGGATACAGGGGCTGTAAGGCAACCCAGCTGTTTCCAGTCTTTCTTAACAAGTATTATGTGCCCTGCCTCCTCATCTCACAAGCAACCCAGACAAAATTCTGATGATTCACTTGGTTTCTGCTCATAGTTGTCAGAAATTTACCCCATTTTATGCTCAGTGTGGAAGCACATTTTTGTAACTGTTGTCCAAAGAGAAGAAGAAACTTCCGCCCATCTAGGACACATTTTAGGACTAGTCGTTAAAACTGCCAGAGGGATTAAGTATTTTGCATCCATTCACGTAGTCCCAGGGAGTTTAAATTGGATATCAGGTCTTTGAATTTTGTCTGGGTTTATTATGCAACCGGGCAGTTTGGAGAAGAAGTCCTCCACCCAGAGAAGAGTTAGCCAACTAGCACACAGTGCGGGCGGCTCTCTGGTTCTCTGCCTCTAACCACCTCCCCGATCTCCCCTCATTTAACTGGCAATAAAGTAGAGAACCATTTATTTCTCACTAGACTACACAATTTTGTCAAAATATTTGCTACCAATTCCCAAGGACTTTCCTCAAATCTCACTAATCGGCCCATAAGGCCTCATACTTCTGTTTTCAGAAAGTCATGCCTCTCACATAATCCCATCTTCATCATTAAATCTGTCAAGAAAATAGAAAGGTTTGCAATTTTATTCTACTTTCAGGCACACAGTTAGTATACTCTAGTTTCATGGATGGTAGTAGAAGACACACACCCCTGGCTAGAGGAGAAAGACCACTGATTATTCACAGCCATAATAGTGGCGATAGGATCAGCTTGTTTGTCTCAGGTCTTTGAGCCTCAGTTCCCACAGAGTATTAAGACAAGGACCAGAGGCTGCCTGCACTAAACTGCATTATAGGAGATCAATCCTGAGGTTTGGGATTTCAAATTTTTTATAAATAGCATAAGCATGGCTGCCTTTAGCTCTAGAGGGAGAGATTATCTTTATTATATTAGAGAGTAAGAATACCTACCCTTTGCTACAGAAGGGAATACTGTCTCTATTTTTGAAGGCTGTTCCTCATACAAACAACCTTGAAAAGATAGCCTGAAACAAAGAGCAGTCAGTACCTTGCTTGCAAGACTTGGGAAATTGCGAGAGATCCAATGGAGAATTGCCTCTCAACATTGAATGATTCAAATAAAAAACAATCCAAGTGAATTTGGTAAGATTAAATAATACTTCTGGTGGAGATAAAGTAACCAGCAAACAGAATTTTAAGCTCTCATTTAAAAAAAAAAAAAAAAGTGTCAGTTTGATCACCTTACATTGTCTCCTACCAGCCTCCAGGGTTCAGCAGTAGTGCAAAACCTATTGGTTTCACAGGTGCATTTTGTCTTCAGGTTAACTGGCCTCGACTTGGGGTCCTCATTCTTGCAGAAGAGCATTTGGGGGCCTTGCAGAAAGAACTCACACTTTGAGTTCAAATGCCCCCAATATTGGGGAAACTTTTTAAAGGTAAAAGTACCAAATTTTAGAAACTTACCTAGCAAAATCATGCTATATGTGTTAATCAATAACAACTCAAAAGTCAAGGAAATAGAATACTTAGTTTATAAGCCAAAGATAGTATAAAAGGGACACTTTTTCCTTTAAACCACTGTCTATCCCATATTGTGGCATATACATAAATAAATTCTATCCTAACAGACTAATCAGATTGTAATCCCCGTGAAAATGTCTTCCACTAAAATGATGATGTATGACAGGAAATGTCTCTTTCAGATGCTTATGCTTAATATGATTCAAAGCCTTAAATCCTCAATTTGAGAGAGAACAGTATATTTGGGCCTCATGCCCCATTTCCTCCTTCATTAATTTTTGCTAAGGGGGGTTTCTGACATGAAGGAGAGAAGTCCTAGGGCTGTGCACAATGCCTTGCCCATATTGTAATACAAAGCTGCCAGATGCTTTCCCTCCAGAGGAGGGGCTGAAGGTCAATGGGGAAGAGTGCTTGTTGTGAAGTGTTTTCACTGACTGCATTTTACCTGCCATGTCAGCAGTACCCAGCCTCACCTCTGAGGTTCAGCAGAGGAGGATAAAGCAAAGGAGAATTTCAGGTGGTAATTTAGTGCAAAAGAACAGCACTCAGGGAATAATGGTGGTGCCAGAACTCTTTATGCCCTTATAAAAGGTCATTACATAGGGGGCATCTGTTTCTCTCTCCTTTTTTTTGATATCCCTCCAGAAGGAACAAAAGGCTTGTTTTAGATGCAAGATGCATTTTTCTCCTGTTTATTATTCTCCTTGGCACCTCTGAATATCCTATTTTTTTCTCCAGCTAATTCAGGAAACTTGTTTCCTTGATCTTAAAGAAATATAGAGAATGTGCGTGTGTATTCATGTGTTCTTGTCTGTGTGTGTGTGCACATGTGTGTTGGTGTGGATGTGTTTGCGTGTGAAGTTGTAATTAGAAAGCTTCGGAGCCCTTGGGGAGTTTGATTTATCTGTATTTTCTTTTTGCAGTGATTGGAATTCTGGTGATTGTCTTATATTTCTTCTTTTTGCCTCTTGGGCTCTGGAATCTTCTCTGACTTTCACTGCCCTGCTCTCTGTGGTTTTATGGCCTGGATTTAGCTGAGATTGAGAGCCTGGACATTAATTATGGAACAGAGGATGTGCCTGGAGCTAGAGAACCAATTAAAGGAGTTTGGTGAGGTTAAGTAATGCTGGAAGTAGAGGAACATTTACTTAATTAATAGACAACAATATTGCACGTACTATGTATAATCTTCACCAAGTTCTTCCAATCTGTCTTTCTGCATATCAGTGTGACTGCAAATGACATAATGAGACTGTAATTTTTATTAATATAAACGCTCACTGCCATTTCATGTGCATGATATAACCACCAAATTATGGAAGGCCACAGGATCGGGCAGGCAACAGGAGTCTGAACCAGGATTGGGCCCAGGAACCGAGCCAAGCGATTAAGAAGGAGAAGAGCATAAAGCAAAATCCAGAAGTTAGGCAAGACAAGCAAACTTGGAAAATAAAGGTTAGACTGCCAAACTGAGTTTTCTCTCCACACAGAGAAATGGGCTATTAGCATAGGATAGGGCAGGATTCAAGCTTGAGTTTTGTCAAAAAATAAAGCAAAGAACAACAAAGCCTTTTTGTTTTGTTTTCTAATAGTGAAGGCCTAAATTTATTTACTTGTCAGGATAGGGAAATCATTCTCTGAGGAGAATTTGAAAAAAAAAATATCATGGCTTTCAAGGTGCTACAAAGAGACTATCGCAGTGTTTATGCTATTTAAGTTTTGAAAACTAGAACTCTTAATAAGGCAGAGTTCACAGCTGGTTAAAACATCCTATTATTTATGGGTAAAGAACATATTTTCAGTTAGGGTCTGGTGTACAAAGGTTACCCAGTGTTCTTAGTTGTTTATGATTTTCGAGTGTTAGAACCAGTTATGAAGAAACACAGTACTGTTTTGTTATTTGTCACTCATGCAGCTGTAAATGAAAATTTTTACTTTTTAAAGAATGACAAGAATAAATAACACAGAAAGAGGATTTCGGTCATGTTGTAGGTTGAGTTTTCTAGAAGCAGATGCTGAGATGGGGAGGGGAATGTTAATCAGGGGGCAGTTTCTTTGAAAGGAAGAGAAGACAGCAAGATTTATAAAGAAAGAGAAGTCAAATTACAATACACATCTAGTAAAACTTCAGCTAACCTAGTGGATTCTCAAATTAATACTGCCATTGAAGTGTTCCACATCAAGCTGACATGGCCAGGCTCTTCTATCCTTGTCTTGCTCACTCATTGCGTATGGACTTCCACAGGACTGGTGTGACCTCAGGCATGGTGGCTCCCCACAGCTCAGGCAGACCCTGAGCTTACTTGTATTGGGACGACCAGATACCCCACAGCTGGGCAGCTATTTCTGACATATTAATTATAAGATACAACCCAATAAAAATATGTGAAAAGATACTTCACAAAGGAAAAAGCCAGAATGTCCCATAATGATTTCTTACATCATTACGAGAGGGTATATTTGCATGTATTGTTATTTATTGGGAAAAATGTATATTAAAACCACAGAAAAATATCACTACACAGCTACCTGGATGACTAATATTACAAATAATGACAACTTCCAAGAACTGGAGAGGGTGTGGATCAAAAAGCTCATATATGGCTGATGAGATTTGTAATGGTACAACTACTTTGGAAAATAGTTTGACAGTTTCATAAAAAGTTACAAAACAAAAACAAACTCCCATATACTCCACCCATTTCACTTTTTAGTACTCACCCAAAAGAAATAAAAATACATAGCCACACATATGCATGCATGAATGTTTATAGTAGTTTCGTTCTTAATAGCCAAATACTAAAAATCTGTAAACATGCCCAAAATTCATCAAGAAATGAATGAAACATGAATCATCAGCGTAAAGAGGCAAAATACTGATACATGCAATCGCAAAATCACGATGTTGAGCTAAATAAAAGAGTGCGTACTGTGTGATTCCGTTTATATGAAACTCTAGAAAAATTGTCTAATCTAGAGTGACAGAAATCTGATTAATGCTTTCCTGAAGCTGAGGGTTGAAGAAGAGATTGACTAGAAAGGAACACAAGATAATACTTGAACTAAGAGAAATGGTCTATGTCATGATTTTGTTAGTGTAAACCTTTGTTACAATTTATCAAACTGTATACCTAAAGTAGATATTTTATATGAATTATACTTTAATAAAATTATTTAAAATAATCTTATCTAACATTTTAACATCTTTATTGAGACATCATTCACATACCATAATATTCAGATATTTAAAGTACACAATTCAATGGTTTTTAGTGTATTACAGAGTTCCACAGCCATACCCACAATCTAAGTGTAGAAGATTTATGTCATCTGAAAAGAAAACCCGTATCCATTAGTAGTCTTTTCTCTATTACTTCTCTATCTGTTTTTCATTTTGAGTCTGTCTTTTCTCCATATTTAGAACAAAAATACTAAGTAATACTGTGTAGTTCATATTTACATTATTGCGTAAGAATTTACCTATGCCATTGAAATTATTGATAAATCTCAATGCTGTATAATAATCATGTTTATGAATGTATCATAATTTGTTTAAACATTTTTCCATTATTGTATATGTAGATTATTGTATTGAAGGCTTTGAGAAAAGAAAACAATGAGATACAGGACATGTTAGTAGTTTTCGTTTGTTTGTTTAAATGAAGACTACTGTATTATTTTTTGCCCTAATTAATCTAGAAAAAAGACCCCAAAGATTGATAATGAATAATAATGAAGAGTGAATATGCGTACAGACTGTTGAGAACTATTCACGTTTTAAATAAAGACTTCTTTTAGCATTAAATTTAGAATTAATGAGATTTGGGTGGACTAGATCTTAGGGGGAGCTTTTTAAGTTAAGAGGTCAGACAAAACTATGAAGTTTTCAAATCTTTAGTTCATAGATTATTTTGAAGTAAAAAAAGTTACAGCAAAACAGTCAGTAGAAGTTATTCTGTTTGCCCTCTAGGGAATCCATGCATTCCCTCAACATATTTCATGATAGGAAGAGATGAGACCAAAACACAAAGCAAGATCCCTTTACTTGTCTGGCCTACAGTGTTTCAAGAGGAATACTAGATGAACTTGAGAGAGGAGTCATCTATAAGACCTCATCCCAGTCACAAAGACTATAGGACCTCATCGCAGTCACAAAGAAGGGGAGTTCTAAGATGCTGGGCTTTTGTCTCTACAGGCTGTTGAACTTGTCTTTAATAACACGGTGGCTTTCTGCATGAATGATTTGTTTAATAGATTTTTTCACATGAACCTTTTTTGGGTTGTCGGGGAACTCCATGCCTGCTGCCACTGTCACAATGCTGTTTTATTGACAGTATGAACCATAATGAGCAATTGGTGTTCTCCCTGGAGATGTGGATAAAAAACGACTTCTGTAATCAAAAGGTTGAAGGCGCGGGAAACTCTTTTCACCTGGAGAGGCAGAGAGCCGGTCTTTAAGAAAACAAATCAATTATTTTCTAATAAATGGAAGATAAAGCTTGGCATTGCTATCCAGTTTGTAGAGACAGGTAGGATTTTTATGTCTGCTAACGTGCACAGGTCAGCCATCTCTTCTAGAATGTCTCCTCAGAGGGATAACCCTTCTTTGATTTGTAATATTATTTGAGATGTCATTTGGATCAAACTTTTACTTTATGTGTTAGGTTTTTTGCAATTTTAATATGCTTTTTTTGTTAGAGGTAGGGCAGTAGATAATTTAATCTATATAAAGAACTCTTGCTTGGTGGTTAATATTCACCTCGTTGAAAAATTAACACTTCCATTCACAGGACCAGTCCAATCCTCTTCAGTTCTGTGTTACTGGCTATGAATACAAACAGAAACCTATGTTTAAGAATATATTTAGAGTCTCAATCCCCAGAGAATACTGTTTCTGGATTAGTTGATTCAACACACCTTTCTCTACATAGGTTTTATTCCTAGTTCAAGTTCCAGGCACATTTGTAAATATTGAACATAAGTAAGGATTCTCTAAAATATTTCTCTATGCCACTAATACATTTTGAAACTAATGTACAAAATTTAATAATATGATCCTTTTCCAAAACCCAAGGGCCCTATGGGGAAAATGATAGTACAGTTGTCCCTCAATATCTCTGGAGATGGATTCCTGGACCCTCATAGATACTAAAATTCATGGATGCTCAAGTCCCTTATATAAAACGGTGTAGTATTTGCATACAATCTATGCACATCTTCCTGTATGCTTTAAATCATCTCTAGATTACTCTTAATACCTAAGAAAATGTAAATGCTCTGTAAATAGTTCTGTATTGTTCTGTATTGTTTAGAGAATAATGACAAGAAAAAAATATTTTGTACATGTTCAGTACAGATGCAACCATCATGGGGATTTCTATCTGCAGTTGGTTGAATCCATGGTTATGGAACCTGCATATAAGGGGGGCTGGGTGTATTCTGGGAATAGGAACGCCTTTTTGAACAGGATTAATAAAACACATATTACCTTTAACAATAAGATAAAATTTGGAGATTTTGTAGATATATAGTCAGAAAAGATGTCCTTAACTCCCTTGAAAGATAATCTCTGGAACCTGAACAATTCACAGACCATAGGAAGATTTTCAGTAATGGGAATTAGTAATCTTTTGTTTTCTTTGGGAAATCTCCGAATGCTGAGTTCATGAACTAAATAACCTTTTATTATGTTGAATTCAGGTAGATCTAATGATATATCCTGCTTTAGGACTTTTCTTAATTTGAAATGTAGTCATTATTTGTTACTAAACTAATTGTTGTGGTGCTATTAGGTGACTGCTAGATGTAACTCCTGCAGATTTAGGGATATTGGTGACTCTCCTTTGTTGAAGTCATTTATCTTCTTTGATCTCTGAAGCATTTTTCCTGTACCTCCCTCAGGTTACTTCATATGTTCTTCACGAGGACTTTTCAGATTTTAATGTATATTATATACAACAACTAGGGGACTTAAGTAAAATGCTTATTTGTAGTGGGACGTGGGGAGGGCTTCAGATTAGAATTCAGTAGTTCTGGAGTAAGCACTGTGAATCTGATCCGCATTTTAAATAAGCAACCCTCTTGATTCTGATGTGGGTGGCTCACGGACCTCTTTTGAGAAGCAGAGTTTTGCCTTATGTTGGGTCTAAATTGTATCTTCCCAATGAGACTACCAGATTCTTGAGAGTTCTGTGTGAAGAACTCAGGGCACTGCCCATGGTTGGCATTTAGAATATATTTCTTAAATGAATTGTTGCTACATCCAACTTCACCAACAGCCTCACTTGGTGTTTTTTCATGCACCATGGATTTTTCTTAGTTGAATTTATTTCTTCGCCCCCTCCCTCTCTCTCTCTCTTTCTTACTTTCCTTTCCTATCTCTTTATTTATTTTTTCATATCTCTATCTTTCTTTATTTTTTCAAAAGTTTTTTTCCTCTCTATCAAGAGATTTATTTATTTTTCTTTATTTCTTTATTTTCTTTATTTTTTTCCCTGTCTCTATCAAGACAGATTTTCTCAAGGCCTAGAAATTCTTGAAGGAGATTGCCACAAAATGAACTAACTGTACTTGTACTAATATTTTAAGTGATATTGTATTTGATACATTCCCAATGTCAAACCAAATTCTTAGAAACAGTTTGTTTTTAATTGGTTATCACTTGCTGTCTGAATCTAATGATTGCTTCAATTGGAAGACACAGCATATACTTCTTTGAAGATGCCCAGCTCTTGTTGAGAATTGTGTTACTGTTTTGGTAGGTAAAGTGGTAAAAATTAACCCCTTGCTGACATTCTCTGGGGTACTGTTGGTGGGTGTTAATTGAGATGTGGTGCCAAGGCCCTGGGCATGCAGAAACAAACCAGATGCACTGCTGAGAACATTACAAAAAATGTATACCATGTACTAATGTTAGAGAGATGGATCAGATGTTAACAAACTTATATACAAGAACTTAGAATTAGTGATTCAGGATGTAACTTTTGGTTTGTTAATTTTTTTAGAACTAAATTTTGGGTGTTGGAGATATGTGGTTCATCTAAAAAGTTGAAGTTTTGGCTTGAAATCTCCTGTAAACAAGAGTTTCTTTTCAGCAATTTCCAATTGAAATGAGCTAAAATATTTCTTCTTCAAGAGCAAATGTTATGCCTTTGTGGAGTTAGAGGAGTAACTTTTGAAAGCTGTGAAACTGTAGAGAAATAGTAATGTGTTCCATAGCCAATATCTATACGGTTACTGCACATTTACCATTGAGGGGTCACTCTATCTTCTCCGTCATCTTCAAGTTTAGAGCAGTTATTTAGGGAGATGGTTTCTGTCTTGATAGACAAGATGCAAAATACCACAGCATCTATTGAAAAAGAGGAGGACAAAGGTAAACTGAATAACCTAGAGATGCGATTAGTTTGTTCAATTAGAAGTTCACAGATTAGCTCTGCAGTCTCGGGTGTTGAATGCAGGTTTTAAAGAATAAGAATAAGTTACAAAACACTTTATGCAAGTTAAAATAAATACGAACAGTTGCATGTCATGATAAACTTAAAAAGCACTGCATATGAGCTAAGTTCTGAAAATATAGCAATACAATTAATTTACTAGATTGAATTTCTCCCATATCCTAAGAAAAGGCAAAATCCAATACAATATATATTTTTGTAACCTACAAAGAAAAGTAAAAACAGTGAAACAATTCAAATTTGAGCCCATTTGAAATGCCCAAGTACAAGAAACTGGAGCCCCATTCCAAAACCTTTTTAAGACTAAAGATGGATGCTTATTTGTATTACAAATTGTAACTATCATTATTCTTGAATTCATGTAAAACTTCATACAAAATATTTTTTTGAGGCCTATAAATATCAATGTTATTTGTAGTTAAATTTACATAAATTGAGAAATGACAATTACTGGATGTTCAATCATTTAGAACTTTGAAAGCTAGACAATTTTGTGTGGAATATTCTAAAATATCTCAATAATATAAGTAAATCAATAGCATTTAAACCAGTCTTTATGCATATTTGGATGAACATGTGAAATGTGAAAAAGGTAACACCTTCTAGGTCAAAACTTTGAATGACTTCCCATTGTTTTTAAGATGATATCCAAAACTTTTGACAAGGCTTTCAAGAATTTCCTCAATTGGCCACAGCCTCACTGCTTACATCTCAATCCCTCCCCTCAGGACAACTTCCCACCATCACCTGGCATCCTAACTTTTCCTCATTTCACTAAAAGAGCCATTCTGTTTGCCTCAGAACCTTTGCCCATTTAATTTTCTCTGTTTGGAATAACAATTCTTAACCCACACTCACTCTTTTCTGCTTCAAGATTCAGCTTCCTCCACCCTTTCCCTGCTCAGCTCCTGTATTTTCCCTTTTTCCTGCCTGCCCTTCCCTGACCCCTCTGTTGTGACCTCCCATCTACTTCCACTAATGAGCTTTGTCATACATCCTTCTAATTATCTGCTCAATTGCCTGTCTCCTTGGCTACTAAAGAGTAGATTTTCCACCACCCTTCTTCATTGTTGTAGATGTAACACAGTGTTCGACATACAGGAGAACTTCAAAAGGTATTATTTAGTGAGTGAATAAAAAAATTAAACATTTAAATCATCAAAAAACGTATATTTGGAAGAGTTACAACCTGCATCAACTCAGAAGTCCCCCACCATCCCTGGCAGATAATCATGCTGGCTCTATTCAAACAATCCCAGCCATCATTAATTATTTACAGACAGTGGATTCCTTCTTTTCCAACAGAAATATCTTTTTTTAAAAACCCTTTGAGTTATGAGACACTCTTTTTCACCTCCTGAAATATCTCGAGAGCGTCCATTTTCAGGTTTCTTGCATAAGTTATGACACAATCTCCTTGCCTATATTTCCTGTTCCTCCCATCCATGGATACTTCACTTCACATTCAAGGTAATATTTCTAAAATGGCAATTAATCCTATTATTTCCTTGCTTAATTTTTAAAATATTTCCCATCATCTAGATATTATTGTCCAAAACTCTGTCATTTGCACACCATACTATAGTTTTTGCCATAACTTCATACCCTACCATCTCTACTACTATTTTACTTAATATTTTTCTTTAGAGCAACTCTCATTTTTGACTTAAATTCATTTAAAAAGAAAACTTTCTGTAACTACTATAGTTGAAAAACATTTTCACTTACATTAACAGAACGCAGCTGTTAAAAGAAAAGCAATGAAAACTTGACATTATTATTAAATTCTAGCCGGGAGATGCTGTTTGTTGATGACACAGCAGGTGAAGATTGCTCCTTATTAAAAAAAAATAGCAAATGCTAGTGAGGTGTTAAAAGGCATGTTACTAACAAACTAGAACATTTACTGTAAGATAATTAAGAAAATCAAAAGAGAATTGAAGAGGGAATAACTTTAGTATAGAGATTTAATGTTATTTGATATTCTGACCTAATACTATGAATTAATATGACCTCTATCTCCAGTAGTAGTTTTCTTACCTCTTAGCCATTCCACCCCTTCCCTGTACAACATCTTTGCATGCCACAAAAGACCTTTGACAATCTAAGTCTAAATCTACCCAGCATTGGAGCTTTGCATCCCTGCATTCTCTCACGTGTGCCTGGTGCACCTGCCATGTGAATCTACTGGTCATCTTCTAAACCAGTGCTTCTCAGCACTATTGATATTTGGTTCAGATAATTCTGTGTTCAAGGAGGTTGTTATGTGCATTGTATATTGTCATACCTCAAATTATATACAAAACTTAACTCAAAATGGATCATACAGCTAAATGTAAAAGCTGAAACTATAAAACTTCTAGAAGAAAATATAGGAAAAACATCTTTTGATCTTGGGTCAATCAAAGATTTATTGGATACAATACCAAATTACAATCCGTAAAAGGAAAAAATGATTAATTGGATTCCTCAAACTTTAAAAATTCTGATCTTAGAAAGACACTGTCAAGAGAATGAAAAAGCAGTCCACAAACTGGGAGAAAATATTTGCAAGGCATATATCTGATAGAGGACTTATATCCAGAAAATATAAAGAACTTTTAAAACTCAGTAAGAATGAAACAAGCTGCTAAAAAAACAAGGCAATATATTTGAGCAAAACTTCACCTAAGAAAATAAGAATGACAGATAAGCTAATATAAAAAGCTATTTAATATCATTAATATTAGGGAAATGCAAATTAAAACACATTCTGATACAACTGGATACCTATTAGAATAGCTAACACTACAATTAAAATAGCTAAAATTAAAGACAAATCATACAAAGTGGAGAGGATATGGAAGAACTGGCACTCTCATGTGCTGTTGGTGGGAATGCGAAAAGTTACAACCATTTTAGAAAACATTTTGTCAGTTTCTTGAAATTTAACCACATGTGTGCTTTAAGGTATGTCAATTACACCTCAATACGCTGTTAGAAGAAACAATCTACTCTTTATCAGACATCCTGTTAGGAAATTTGTGCACAATCTTTAATTCTTATGAAGATTACTGAAAAGAGTGCCTTAGCACATTCATTTTAAAAGTGAAGAAATAAAGGTCAGTGAGATTATATGAACTGCAGAAGGTTACACAACAAATGAGTTGCAAATTTGGAGTCAAACTCAGGCTTTCTGGCTTCAAGCCAAAATTCTCCTATGCAGTTTGCTCTTTCCCAGTTTGGGCACCTCCCCAGCCTTTTGAATCTGTCTAGCTTGGGCCTCAGTATCACTGAGCAGAGACAAGCTATTGCCAGTGTGCTTGGTCTCAAATCCTAACCACAAAATCTGTGAGCCTAATGAAGTGGTGTTTTACACTACTGGTCTTATGGAGGTTTGTTATGCAGAAAAAGACAATCAAATACTTATAAACCTTAAAGATGATATGAGGAGATGGATGTTAACTAAACTTATTGTGGTAATCATTTTGTAATATATGCACGTCAAGTCATTATGTGGTACAATTTACAAACAAGAAATAAAAAAATAAAAGATAATGACTTTCATGCCAGATGGGTCCCTTCTGGATTAGCATTGTTTGAACATCAGGATTCAGGACAAATTTCGAAACATCAACTCCTGGTTGGGATAAGAAATAGGCTTTATTGGCAAAAGGAAAAACTTACAAGGTGAAGTCATTAAGAGAAAGGACAAGTTCTCTAATTTCCCATCCTCCGCAGTGGCATATGCCAGGGCTAGTGTGTTCTACTGAGCACAACTTGTATGTCTGTATTCCTGTAGGCTTGCTCCTCTGCTATGCTATTGTATTAGTTTTCTAGAGCTATAGTGACAAAGAACCACAGCCTAAGTGTAAACAACAGAAATTATTTTCTCATAGTCCTGGAGGCTAGAAGTCTGAGATCGAGATGTCATCAGAGTTGGCTTCTTCTGAAGACTGTGAGGGAAAGATCTGTTCCAGACCTTTCTCCTGGCTGGTAGATGTCCATCTTCCCCCTGTGTCTTCATATCATCCTCCTTTTTATGTTTCTGTGTCCAAATTTCCTCTTATTATAAGGGCACCAGTCATACTGGATTAGAGCCCACCCTAATATCTTCATTTAAAATTAATTACCTCTGCAAAGACCCTATCCCCAAATATGGTCACATTCTGGGGTCCTAGAGGTTACGACTTCAACATGTAATTTTGAGATGGAGAACACACTTCAGCCCATAACATCTACGTTTTCTTTGTAATAGTGCAAGCATTGTCGAGTATCCTTTGTTGCTAAGCAGTCTACATTTGAGGGCCATTTGTTTATGGCAGTTCTCAGGGAAAGCCAGATGTCAAACAAGTGGGGACACTGGGGCGAATGGAATGTTACATTCCCATCTTCTGAAATGAGAAAGCTACTTTTCCACGGGAGGCTCCCGATTGGGGAATATTGGTTGTACTCATACCAGATTCAAAAGAAAAGCAGTCATTGTTAAGGAGCCAAATTAAAGCTTCCTAGGATCTAATATTGAATAAGATTAAGAATATTTAGGGCTTCTAACATCAGTAACATGCATCCGCATCCCTTGGAGAGGTGGAGGACAGGGCCCCAGCCTGGACTCCCTCTGGCCCTAACCATATTTGAACAACTGTAACACCCTTGAACTCAAGCAAGCAGAGCCCATACCCCACAAGCCACAAACAGCAAAGACAAATTTACTCTAGGACATAGGGATCTCTGTCCCACTTGATGTAACTCTAAACGTCTGCTCTAATTACTAACCCTGTTCAGGCTCCAAGTTGAAACCACTATCCTTACAAAAGGCAGTCTAGTAGGAACACCATGAGGGTCTGTATCATGTGCAACTGCCAACTTTGGAAAGAGACACTGACTCAGAGCAAGGGAAGAGGTAGTGTGGTGGATATATTTAGGTTAAGAGGAAAGAAAAGTGATTTAACTTTTCAAATCATTTCTCTTTAATAGCAGAGATGTAATACGTTATTTTTTGTAATCAGAAAGCTTTCAAGTCCATTTACTTGCTTCTCATTTTGCTCTAATTCATTTTGGAGGTACACACGATGAGGGCAGTTCATAATAATTGAACGTGGCTGCTGAGGATGGTTGGAAATATAAAATATTCCATCCTACTCTTGTATAGGTACAGATATGATGTGATGGAAACATGTTACTAATTATTTACCTTGGCAACTAGATGGATATTAAATACTAGAGTTGCAATTAGTGAAGATAGATTCATTTTAATGGAAATATTTAATATAAATTAATTACATTAAAAAACAGATAACATTCCAGCCTGATTAAAATTTTTGATTTGGAGTTTAAGACACTTTAATATAATTTGTGTTTTACCATTTAATTTTAATAGAAAATTTAAGGGAATATTTTTGAAGACATAAAACAATTATTCAATTTTTTAATAGTTTCATTCCTTTACACTTTTCTAAAAAATAAATAAACATTTTTGTATTTGCATATGGTTACATTTTGGTCCTTCAGATCAGGGGTTAACAAACTTTTCTGTAAAGTACCAGATACTAACTATTTTAGAGTTGCGGGCCATGCAGTCCTCAGTCACGACTATTCAACTCTGCTGTTGTAGTGGGAGAACAGCCATAGACACCACCTAAATGAGTGGGCTTGGCCAGTTTCAATACAACTTAACTTAAGGACACTGGAAGTTGAATATCATACAATTTTCATGTATCATGAAATATTTGTTGTTAGTGCTGTCAAGTTGATTCTGATTCCTAGCGACCCTGGGTACAGCAGAGCGGAACCTGCCCTGTCTGTATGTGCCATCCTCTCACCTTCCAGCACTCTATCAGACAGTGTTCTGCTGCTATTTTAGAGTTTTCATGGCCAGTTTTTTTGGAAGTTGGTGGCCAGGTCCTTCTTCCTAGTCTGTCTAGTCTGGAAACGTGGGCCGTGGCGCTGAGAGTGCTGAATCTTAATCACTAGATCACTGAGGCTGGCTATCATGAAATATTACTCTTCTTTTAATTATTTTCAACATTTAAACTATTAAAAAAATTCTTCACTTGAGGGCTGTGCCAGAACAAGTATCGTGGTTCAGAGCTGATTGAACCCTTTCCTAGATCATTATTTTCAGTGTTACACAAATTATGTGAAAGCTTTGATTATAACAACAAAATTAGTGATTTTGCAGAATTGAAATCAATAATTTTATAGAATAAGTATTGTTCATTCAACCATAGCCAGTCCATCAACAGAACTAAAGAAATATGCAAAATAGATGCATTCAACTTAGATATTTTTCCAAATTTTTTTCAAATAAAAAACATAGCTTTATACATTTTGTCCATATGAATGCATATATGTCAAGGTAGGAAGATATAACATATTTTATTCAATAGTTTGTTACTTGCTTTATAATTTTTAAAGCTAACAGATTGTTGAATAAAATATGATCTGAATGTTTCCTCTCCTGAAGAGCAGTTTTAGTGTGTTCCCTGTTTCTCTGTTTGCTCTGACCTAGAGATTCTCTTTCTGGTGTTTCTTTCCTGGCCAACTCTGGCTTTTGTATCAGCCCATAGAATTCTTTGTACCTCTTGTCTCTAACAAATTTCTCAGGAATGTGTTCCAGAGCCAGCCCTCTTTATTTCTTCGATAATGGTCTATTGTGAAGGGTGGGAGATGAGTGATGGGAAGAGGGAGGTTGTCTTCCACAATTCCCATTTAACGAATGCTTTAAACAATAAATGTTTGTCTTTCACTCACACATGCCCACTGCTGGTCATCTGGGGTGAATCTGCTCCGTGCAGACACTCAGGGACCCAGGCTCACTGTGCAGCGATCATAACAGTCACAGTTCCAAAGGGAAATCCCGACAAGTTCCTGCATTGGCAATTAAATGTATTAGCAGTAAAAGGCACTTTCATATAGCTAACTCACTGGACAAAGGAGCAACATGGCTCACCCATCCACAAAGGGCCCCAGGACGATGGAGAGACAGGAATATTTGGAAAATAGCAGTAATAACTACCACAGATATAAACAAACTTTTAAGTATCTAACAATTTTTCCTTTCAGGATGCCTTAGTCCCCAGGGAGCGTCATCCTTTGACTAGGTGCAAGCATATCCTGTCTTTACTATTTTTCATCCTCCAAAGACCTGGGTTGTTGCCAAGGTTGGGATGCTTCAATTATCCTTATGAAATTTGCACTGGGATATGGGTTAACCAGGACTGTGAAATTAAAGAAGTGTAAGATACCTGAGGCATGTTATTTTGTTCATTTAATCTCCTTTGTTGGAAGGAGAGGATGAAAAACATTACCCATAAACATGGGTTTTAAAATTGTGCTTAGTTTTTAGTTTGATTATGATTGCTTATAAATATTTCAATTTTTATGTTACATAATTAAAAATTGTAGCAAAATGTATTTCTGGCTCTACTGAGGGCAGTGAAATTCCATCTGAGTATTTGTAGCATAACTTCTGATGTCTTAATTTAAGGATCATGATTTGAAAATATTTTTAGTTTACATCTCACTCAAGCTAATATGGTGTAGCACTAAAGGGTGCAATTTGGGACTGATAATGCATGACATAATTCATTTTCTATTTATTTATATTTAGGTATTAATTTATTCTGCTAGTGAGACCTAGATATGAACAAAATTGAGTGAATTTTTTTTAATGGCATTGATTCCCTTGACGGCATTTGATAGCATTGCCATAGCTAAGCATGGTAGTCAAAAGATGTTTTTGACAAAATAAAAAGTAAACAAACAAAAAATACCATCATTTTTTTGTAGAAAGGTGAGGAATACAAAGGTGATAGTAAAGGGATAGGAGGTGTTGAAAAAACATGCTAACATCCACTGCTACCATGTATTCAGCATCCATGACAGGTTTAGGCACTAATTAGGCACCCTACATTTCTTACCTCATTTAACCTTCAAGCAGCTCAGTGAAGCAGCCATCCATTATCTCCACTTCACAAGTGAGGAGACGGAGGCCAGGGAGGTACGTAGTTGTCCAGGGTCACAGATTACAGGAGCTAAGGCTCAAACCCAGGTGGGCCAGACCCCTGAGCTTTGGTTTTTCTATCCCATTGTTCCCCATGTTAGTATTTCCAATGACATTTAACTGGGAAATCTATTGTCTCATATGAAAGCACAGAGTGAAATATCGAGCTCTATGAAGCACTCTAGGAGTAGATTCTAATGGGATAATTCCAAGACAGTCTCTTCAGGGACCAAGGAGACTTGAGTGTAAATTGCTCGAGCTGGTCACTGGCTAGACAGCTAGTGCCGTCACAGAGGTCAGCACACCCAAAGGAGGGGTGCAGCCCCTGAGATATTGATGTTGTGGGTCATGGCATGAAACGGGCCGTTCAAAAGACTGAGAGTATTATCTCCACTCAGTGATTCCGATTACCATAGAATGAAATTAAGGTATAATAGGGGCCTAGAAAATATGAAATTTGTTCTCAGATTGCCAGGTGGCCAAAGAAAATATACAGCCTTGCACATTTGTGGAGATGACAACATAGGATATCAGCAACAGTTAAAATGATGTGGTAATATATGTCCAGAGGACAAGTAGTCAATGCACCAACAAGAGCAGCAGAAGGGGTCTCAGAGCACTCCCCTGCATTTCAGACTAGCACGAGCCTAAGAGGCACAGTCAAGGGGCTCCAGGGAAGACAGAGGGAGCCCCTGCTCCATGCCTGGCCGGACTGACTTGGGTGTTAGGAGGACCGAACAGCAGTGAGATCTTGACTTTTGCCACACACAGGTACCAAAGTACCAATCCCAGAAAAGTAAGATGTGTAGTTACACAAAACCACAACATTAAACAGTTATAAGTATTTGGTCTGATGTAAACCTTAGCTTTCTGTTTAATGAAGAAATAAAAAATGATTTGCTGTTAGGCAGAGTTACAGCTATTGTGACGAGCCTGTGGTCATATTGTGCCATATTCCTTTGTAATATCACTGTCTCCCATTGTGTAGGCATCTCAGAGGGTCTGCTCACACAGTTGCGGGGGTTCCCCACTTGGCAAATGTAGCAAATTTGCAGACCCTAAACAGATATTTAATTTGAAATATTTGGTCAAAACAATGATGAGAGAAAATAAAACCCCTCCTTAGTTCCTGATGAGAACATTTTCTTCTGAACATTGAAGGTGGGGGACTAGTTAGAGAGTGAAGGGCAGATACGGATTTGCTACAAAGGGGTGCTTATTTTGCTGAGGACAACAGCTTTTTCTTCTCTCAGAAAATACGCTGTATAAGAATTTTTACTTTTCCTAGAGATCATCTAATAGAAGGCCTAAGTGATATTTTTCTTATTCTATGAATATTTACTTTCTGTGCAGAAATAGCCATGGAAAATTCCTGTCACAGAATATCTATTTTCTGAGGTGCTCAAATGGGGAAAGTCATGAAGACCAAGTTGGATTATTCAAGGATGAAGATTTAATTTGCCCCCTTTTCTTATACCTTTTCTTGCCTTTTGTACATTTCAATACTCATTAACACCTACATTAAAGGACAGGAAGGCAAAAGGAGATAAAAGGAAATTCTTCACTTTCAGATCTTATTAATCATTCAGGTTATTAATCTTTCATTAATGATACCTCTGATCAAAACCTTGTCAAACCTTCCCTTTTGCTGGGAAGCTGATGGTTTTTCTCTGTTTGTCAGGTATATTTCTCTTCTACAATAACTTGCAGTTGGTTACTGTATCACAAAATTAAAGTCATTTTACAGGTCCATATCTAATATTACTTATTTCTTAATGTGCATGTCACATTTGTGATCTGTGACTATTTATGCTAATGTTTTGTTATTACCATATTATTTTTGTGTGTGTTCCAGTCGGTGACTATCTGAGATATCTCTATTTCAAAAAAATGTTCATCTTCTTTGGATTACATGCGTTGAACTCCTTTTAATAGTTACTAGAAATATAACACCGTCAGTCACTTGACACTAAAACGAAAGGAGAGCTATACCATTTAATGGAAAGATATAGTGAGCCACAAATAGATATGTGTAATCTTAGTCAGAAGTCTCTGGACCTGTAAAGAAGAGTTTCTTTTGGCTGAGTTTTATATTTCCATGGATTAGGGGCTGCCTTTCACAGATATTTCTGCTCCTCATCCATTGTGCCTTCTAAAATGTGCTATTCTCACTCTTCTAATTCAGTAACATGTGGTAGGAGTGGAATAAAATATATTGCTGATGATGATTGGGAAAAATAATAATTATAATGAATGGTTTTACTACCAGTGCCAAACACTGCAAACATTATTTACAATGAATGCATTATTTAGTCCTCACAAGTGATATATGAGATTGGTATCATTGTTTGCATTTTATAGACGAGACAACCGAAGGTTAGAGAATTTAATTAATCAAGGTGATGAGTGGTGGGATCATAATTCAAACCTAGATAATCAGATTTCTGAGCACATGCTCTTAGCCACTATGCCAAAGAGCCTGGAATGTCTACTAAAGATGGCCAGAGCATCCTGTGTGGAAGTTATCACCAGATGGAATAGAGTGAGGTTAAGGTATCTAACTTTACTAACATTGTCTGAACACTTTTGTAATAAACACTGCAGCAGTCAGCATAGAGTCTAGGAATAGAAAAGATGAGAGCAAGGATTTAGCAGTATTTAAGCCACACTTTAAAGAGATGATTCTCTGATTCTACACGACTGGAGAAAGCAAAGGCTCTTTGGACTAAATGTCCCTAGAGTGGAAAATGACCTTTCTTCAGGTTACCAAATACTCATGGCCCTTCTCCAGAGAATATCTTCTTTCTAATTGCTTGCTTGCCAAGCCACCTTTCACATCCAAGTTGGTCTCCAAACTGGATATGCCTCAAAATAGAGAGTGACCTATTCAGATCGCTACTTTTGGATGAAAATAAATTGACGTACTGGCTGATGGATGAACCTATTGTGTTTTTGATTGCACTGATCACCCCAAAGGACTGTATGAAATCAAGTTTCCGGATCTGAGCATAGGAGTTTGGGTTCTGAAGCCTTGTGACTCAGTTACAATCCTTCCCATTTGGGAAAACTTGATCACTCCAGGGCCCAGATCTCCTGGCTTTTGATGTTCCTGCAGGCTGTAGATACAATAGAATGTGCTCCTAATCTTGTAAAATAAACAAACAAATAAAACCAGCACTTGACAAATACAATTTTGGTTTAGGTACTTGTTCCAGTCTTGAGTGGGGCTCTAGGGATCATCCAGTGCATCCTCAAGCCTGCTTTCTACCCACACATTTCAATTTAAGCCTCTTCTTGGAATGCCCTTTGCCAACTCTGTTGAGCAAGCTTAATCATTTTCATAAAAGAAGTTGGCTACCAGATATTTTGCCTTAGAACAGTGGTTCTCAAACTAGGCTGCACATTAAAATAACTCCAGGGAGCTTAAAACGACACTGATGTCCAGGCCACATCTCATACCAATTCAATCAGTATCGCTCTGGATTGAACCCAGTGTTTTTAAAACTCCCCAGGTAATTCCAGTGTACAACCAAGTGTGAAAAATACTGACCTTGAACATATGTAGGAATGTATCTTAAGTTAAATGGTTACTAGCAACAGCTTTCCTCTTTTATATGGTAAAAATTTGAAACTAATTAATCTTCATTATTTTTTATTTACTCTTATAAAGAGGTTAAAATGTGAAATAAACATAAAAATAGAGCTTTAGTCAGATTTTTCTAATCCTAACATTTGTGTTTGTTTTGATGTTTATTTACTTATTTTTAGTTAATTTTTTAATTGAGGTAACATCGGTTTATAACATTATATATATTTCCAGTGTGCATCATTATATTTTGATTTCTGTGAAGACTATATCGTGTTTACCACCAAAAGTCTAGTTGCCATCCATCACTGTACAAATGTTTATTCATTATATTCATTTGCAAATTTGGTTTTAGAAAATAAATCTGAATGGACTTATATTATAGTAAGGAACCTATATTCTTGTTGTAGCTCTGGCATAGCTTTTCTTTATAATTCTGAAAATGCCACAACAGTAATACTTAGTACCCTAGTGCTAATTTGTGATTACATTTTCATAATTTAGTGAAATGATAAAATGGTTCATATGTGCATGTTTCTATACATATATTGCTGTTCTTTATTAATTACTCTGATGAAATTTCTATATTTTTGATGTTGTTTTTATGGAATAATCAGGGTAGCCACTTTGCAAAATTCCAGGTAACACTTCATATCACTACCTAGGCAAATGGTGCCTTTTAGAGTTAGGCAAAGGGGAGGATCTCTAAATGATGTGAGGATAAGTGATAATTATTTTGGTTTTGTTTGTGTTTTGTTAGGATTTAAGATCTTTCTTGAAAAATGTGTCGATGCATCCTTTTGTAGGTCCTTCTCCCTCTCGATTTAAACAACCTACACCCCCACCCCCAAACACACACATACACACAATCTCCAGGACTGTCAGTTAGGAGGTCTAAGAATCACATTGATACTCACTCAGTGATGGCCTCCAAGTGATGGCCACCTCCTAAGCTATGTTACTTTGGATTCTGAGACCTCAACTCCATGAAATACCTCCCCTCAAGGTGCACATGAACTCTTCCTCTGCTGAGACATCGTCTGCTACATTCTCGTATTTCATAACTTCTTTGCAAGACTTGACAGTGTCATTCGTCTTCTCTTTCCTTAATGTCCACAGCATTGCTCTCTCCTCATTATCCTCTGAAAATACTGTCTCCTTGACTTATTCCTCTTTGTCCTTCTCTTCTTGCTCTAGACACATAATGATCATTAATGTACCCCTCTTTTGTGAAAGTTTTACCCATCCAAATGGATGCAGAAAATTGCTCTGTAGAAGACCTGAAATCTCTTTTTCTAACTCCAGTCTTCCTCTAAAACTTCATACCTGCATTTCGAGCTGCTTTCTGAAAACCAACATCTGCAGAGCTCTTCTGTCCTCTCTGCATCTAAACATATCTGGCAATCATTTATTGGGTTGAGCATAAAGTACATCATTTGCCTTGACTACTTCTCTCCATTCTGATACACGGATGTTGCCTTTGCCTGTGTATGACTGTATCAAGATCCAGTGGAGAGAAGAGAGAACCGAGAAATGATGAACCTAGCCCCATCTCAGTCACCTGTATTGTATGACTTTACACACATCTAACCTCTCTAAGTGTCATTTTTCTGATATGAAAACTGTGCTTGATGGGCAAAAGGAACTCTGAATGGATAACTCTCATCTTGAACCAACTAATATTATTTTAGAGAATTAGCGACTATTTCCTTGATTTGAATTCATTCTTGTATTATCTTTTCTGGCCTATTTAGGCATCTATAATTTGTCCTAGTAAACTAGTGGGCTCATGGCAATCCTCAGGTTAGTTTAGCTTCTCCTCAGACTTCCTTTTGTGGCAGTAGAATTGATTGGACCTTGTGCAAAAAGACAAACACTCCAAGAATTTTTAGAAGTATTTTGTTCATTTCCTTACCAAAAGTGCTCATAGAATTGCCTTCTTTACTGGCTTTCCCAGGGAATGCCCCTCACTATGACCAGGCTGAGTTGGACCTGTGAGGTTTTAGTTAGTTGGCACTTCCAGAACTACTACCTTCTGCCTGACTGTCCACAGCCCTCTCGTGCCTCTTTAATTTACTAAAGTGTTAGCAATTAGCACTGATTTGCTTAACGAGGTGCCAAGCCAGCCACATCAGCCTTTATAAAAACAGAAAAATGTTGGAAGATTTTTATTTTTCAACTTTTTCACCTTCTTTTGCCAAAATTTGCCTTGGGGATTTCTGTCCGGCATCTTAAATTGCATGTGAAGTTATGTAAGTAATCAGATAACCAGATAACAAATGGGAATTACATGTGCACAAGGAAGGAATAATTAATCTGAAAATCTTAGCAGTTATGCCATATCAGTGTTCCTCAAGTCTTTAAAAGAACAAGAAGAATAATTTTATTACTCTGAAAGGAATACATTGCAGCATGGTTTTTATGCTCAAATAATTAAATAACGTCTGTCAAACACCTTAGGCAGGTGGTTACTGACTTCCTAATTGTGAATACATTTCTCCCTGGCTGATAGCCAAACTACCATATTATATTCTTCTCCTTTATTTAATATTTATTTAGTGAGACTCAGTTATGTGCAAAGCATTATATTTCCAGCAAATTCTCTGGGGTTGCCCTTTTCCTTGGCCAATTCCTTTTGCTTCTTTTGTAGATCTGCACAGACACATGGTCTTTAAATTAGCTGGCCTATACGGGGGCCTTTGGGACACTACATATTGAAGAAAGAGATCATTGTCTATATAAGATATCATTATATTTACATATATATATATATATATATATATATATAAATAAATATATAATTTGTTAACAAGCCAGGCCTCAGCTGTTCATGAGACAGCACTAATGGCCCAGCAGACAATATTATTTTAATGATTTCATAAATAGTGTTAATAAGGAATTACTAAATAAAACAACAAAACAAAAGAAATATTCCCTGCCTTGCAGTGGACTGACCTTTTAGTGTTTATTCTGGAGAGGGGGTCATTGAAAAAGAAGCCCATTTGTTTTCAAACTCAACACACAGAAATCTCTCCTCCAGTTTGTTGTTTGTTTTACTGATATAAAAAGATTATCTCAGGAAGATTAAGTCTTGGAGAAATACAGTAATAAAAAATATGATTATATTCAAAGAGATATTGAAGAAAGATAAAATTGGCAAAATTCATATACAGTGCAATGGTGATGTGGAGTTAAAGAAATTTTTGTCTCTTTTTGCTCAGCACCTTTTCTATCTACTACATACCCAACTCCCATTGCTCAGCCCAGGCAGGTAGATACCCTGCACCAATTTCAGAAAAGGCCTTGTACTTCGGATGACAATGGCTCATATGTACTTTGGTAGGAAAGAGAAAAAAATAATAGTTTTAATTGCCCAGTTATGCAGTTTATCTAATAAGGCTGCATCCACAAATATAATATCAAAATAATTGATATCAAGCTCTTATAAAAAGCCAGAGTGAAAGAAGTAATTCTTATTAAAAATCTTGAAGGCAGGGGCCGGCCCGGTGGCGCAAGCAGTTAAGTTCCCGAGCTCTGCTGCAGCGCCTGTGGTTCGCCAGTTCAGATCCAGGCGTGCACTGACGCACCACTTGTCAGGCCATGCTGTGGCAGGCGTCCCATATAAAGTGGAGCAAGATGGGCATGGATGTTAGCCCAGGGCCAGTCTTCTTCAGCAAAAAGAGGAAGATTGGCAGATGTTAGCTCAGGGCTGATCTTCTTCACCAAAAAAAAAAAAAAAAAATCTTGAAGGCTATCCAGTCAATCACTGATCTTAAACTTTAAATCATAGCCTTAGGTCAAGGTGGGCTTTAGCACGTGAGTTGATCACAGAGTTGCCTCAGTAGATTATGTTTTAATGTTATTCCCTGAGCATTTATTGAAGAACACTACATCTAAACAACTGTATCAAAATCACGAGTATACTTGCCATAAAAGTATTATGGGTTCTGTCCTCTATGTCCTTCTGTCTTCTTCATAAAGTCAAGGATGTCTAATAGGAAAGGGCTAAGAGAACCCAAGCTTCCTAGAGGAACTGGCTTTTTGTCTCCTGTCTGTTAAGGAATTAGGCAAGTAATCATCTTCATTTTCACTTTAGCTGCCAAAAGATCAAAGTAAAATTTGAAACTGCAATATAACAATTGTGTTTGACTCTTTTATCTGCATTTATAAAGTCTTCTACTCTGTCGTTTCCATTTTTATTTTTCTACTTTGTCATTATTTTCTTGAAAGCATTTGAATAATATAATCTATGAAGTAGGCAGGGTAGATATATCCATTTTCCTGAGGAAAATTTTAGATATATATTGGTTAAGTGACTTTTCCAAGATTTCACTGTTAATTCACTGGATACTTTCATACAAAGTCATGTTCCCTTCACATGAAGCCATGTGAAGCCAGGGGTTTTCAGTGGGAAGGGGTGAGTTGGGGGTGATGTTGCTCTCCTTGAGACATTTGGCAATGATTGGGAATAATTTCTGTTGTCACAACCCGGGGAAGAATTGATACTGGCATCAATGGGTAAAGGCCAAAGATGTTGCTAAAATGTCTCACAATGTACAGGTCAATGTCCTCCATCCCCAACTATAAAGAATTATCCAACTCAAAAAGTCTATAATGGCAAGGTTGAGAGACCCTGAATTAAGTTTAACTCTCTCTAATAGTATTTTTTAGATAACTTTTGTGTAAGTTGCCATGCCTTCCTTCTCTTTTGTAGCTTTACTTTTAACATCTTTGTCAATTGTCTATATTTTATTAACATTTTTCAGTGTACTCTTTTATTACTTAATTTGAGTGTTTTTCACTTTTCATTTTCTTTAATTCCACTTTTATTATTTCTTTTCTGTGCTAATTTTGTTCCTTAATTCTCAAGGTATATATTTACTTCATGATTTACTTTTTACATTATTTAGCAAGAAAATGAATTTACAATAGAGGAATATAATGTATTTTGGCTTCTGAAATTGAGACTAATTCTTTGATGATAGGAATTGCACAAGGCCCTTCCTGTTCTGTGATTCACTAGACTAGGACACTATTTCTCTAGTGCAGGGCTCCCAGCTACTTGATTGGGATTTTCTGATTAAGCTCATCTCCTTCAATGTTTAATCTCCTAAAGAATTGCTTTTGCCTTGTTCCCTTATAAAGAACATAGATTATTGAAAATGACTTCCAATCTAATGTTTTTCTCTCACAGAAAGTTATCTTCTTGAATGAGGCAATATAAATCTTTAGGGAAAATAATGCCTTCCCCTCTGTGCTCTACTAAAAGGAGAGGAGGGTATTCTGTGTTGAAACTATAGTAAGCTAAAACATAGATAGGTTTTAGGCAGAAAGATGATAGACAGAGAGAAAGATAGGGAAAAATTATTTTTCAAAAGTGGTGGTTCAGTGAGAACACAGAATAAGGAGACTCATCTTTAGAATGGTTATCTGGAAAGCGCTCTTTGCAACGTGATTTTTAAGTTGAGAGCTGATAGTTGAGGAAGAGTGATAGGTCTTCTACTGAAGGGTTCCAGGAAATTCATTTCAGGCGCTCATACACAAGAATATGGAAGACCTTGAGATGAGAAAGAACTTGGTGAAATTAGGAATGGATAGATGATTATTGTGACTGGAGCTTCGTAAAGAAGCAATAGGAAACTATAAGGAGAGGTAGGGAGGTTAGAAAGGGCCAGATCAAACAGGCTTCTTATAGAGTCCTTATCCTAAGAGTACTTGTAAGAGCATTATACAGAGTAATGGCATGATGCTTTTTAAAAGATCACTCAGTGAATAATGGATTGAGTGGAAGCAAGAGTGTAAATAGGGAGACAGGAGGCTATTGCTGCAGCCTAGGTGAAAGACAACGGTGGTTTTTACCAGGCAGTGGTCGTACAGATGGTGATATGAGCCAAATTATAGAATTGACTTGACCAAACCTGATGATGGATTATGGTGGTGACAAAGGAAAGAGAAATATCAGCAATAACTTCCAATGTCCAAGTGAAGCAACTGGTTGGATAATCGTGTCACTTGTTGAGATGGCAATGACTACAGAGAGATTTACCCAGGAAGATGAAGTGGTCAGTTTGGGGCATGTTTTGTTATGTTTATTTGCTTCTTTTCTTTCTCTTTCTCCCGTCTATGTTTTTTCTTTCTTTTTTCTTCTCCTTGTAAATATCAAAGTGGATATTTCAAATAGGAAGTTAAATATATGAATCTGAAGCTCAAATGAGTCAATTGAACTAGAGTTTGCATTTGGAGTCCTTATATATAGATTCTATTATAGCCATAGATATGGATAAGATCACTTAGAAGAAAGTTTCCAAAAGAATACTGGCAGCTCAGAGTAGAGCCTTGAGGGATTCTAACATTTAGAGGTCACACATAGAATGAGAAGGAGAGAGAGAAGTAGGAAGATAACCAGAAAACTGAGTCATCACTGAAGCCAGTAGCAAGCAGTGAGTGATTAAATAGAATATATTTGAATAAACACAAAACTTTATGGTGCAAGTCTAGTCCTATAAACAAAACATCAAACTCTGTCTTGGTTGATCAAATTATTTTCTAGTTTTTTTTTTAAATAATAATATTTATTCATCTCACCAGTAACAAATTGGTTGGAAGTATAAAGAGGGAAGTATAAAGCTGGACTGGGGAAAAAAAGAAAAAAATGGATTGCTGGTTAAGTAGTAATCTGATAAAATAGATTAGTGAAAACTTACGAACTAAAAGGAAATTATATGAAGATGTTAATCCTAGGTTATCACACTATTTATTCATATTTCTTGGTGGATGGAAATGTTGTACAATGAAAATACATATCTATGTTATTTATGTGTATGTGCATTACTTAAAATATACATGGAGTTAAACTCACACTTTCTGTTATCTGGAAATTTTAATCCATAGTAGCTCTTCAATATCAAACTAGCCGTTCCATATCAATTATGGCTGATGCTTTGATGTGTTTTTTTTTTTTTGAAATATACATGGTTTGACTGGAGCTATACTTCAAAGAGAAATCCGTCTTTTAATGGAAAAGAGCTTTTCCCCCTCTTTAGAGGTAAGTATGTGAAAATCCTAGACTTTCAGTATAGATAAAAAAAAAAAAAAAAAAAAAAACTCTCAAATTGCCTGAAGATCAGACAGAGGGGCAAACTACATAAGATTCAGAGGTCTAAATCCTAGTTAGCATCCAAGAGAATGATATTTCTTTATCCACATCATTTGAAAATTTTCAATCTTGGTTTGGGAAGAAAGTAGTAAGGCGAGGTTTTCCTGAGTTTGCTATTGCATTATGATTTCTGATTATCTTGAAAAGATTTGAGAATAGAAGCTCAAGCGTTGGAAAGTCCTTGCAATTTCACACTCAGCAAGGTCATGACCTAGGTGAAATAAGTGTGTACGATAAGTAGGAACTAAGATTTTAGGAAATGTTGTTAGTGTTCCACCCATTTTCCTAAGTTCACATCATGGTGAACTTAGTGAACATAGTGAATGCTTAGGCATCACAGAGTATAAAGAATCATTTTGCTTCTTAAGCAAACACTATATGTAAAATTTTTTAAAAACTAACATTTTGGGAGTGAATCAAATAGTGTAATTATTTTTTGTCAGGCAGGCAGAATGATCTGATAAATTATTTATTCATTCAATCATCTTAATACACTCTCTTATGTCAAGAATTCTTCACACTAGTTTTTTTAAATTCCTCTTATGTGAATAGTTGAAATAGTTTAAAACACAGTCATAAAATCCCCCTAATTCAGTTGCTTAGAGGTTCAATAAGTGTATTTTGATTTTGACTTAACAGCATAGCTATATCATCATAAGAATATATACACCCTAGAAAATAAAATTGTTCTTAAAGAACATGGGATGGACACACATTTATTATTACAGATCAATTCTAAGAGCAATATTTGGCATACAGGGCAAAGCTTAGGATAAAACTGCCTATATAGACCTAAATTGTCCCTGCTCATCTCATTACTTAACCCCAGAAAACAATTGCAAAAAGAACGTAATTACGGTGAAAACGAATCGTTCTACTAATAATAATACGGGTAATTTATGTTGCTTGTCTAATCTGTGTTCTAGGTGCTGTTTTCTCTCAATCAAGAGACCCAAATTAGGATGACTTTCTTCCTTTTATACTGCTCACTACAGAAACTAGCAAAATTACCTTGTTGACTACCCTAAGGAGAGCAAATCATTGAAGCATTGTGGTAATATTAGTCAAGGTTCCAAATTCATTATCTAAATCATACATGCCTCAGATTTTCCATTTAACACAAGTGTAGACCTTGACTCGGGACCCCTGAGATCATCTGATAGGAGTGAAATGCTCCTATCTCTGTACACATATGTGTTCACTTTCAAAGGCCAACATCAGAGTGAAGTAGCCATATCCAACGTCAGCAACACCTTTTCTTCTAGAAGAGCCATGGTTCTGAAGAAGTTTTAATAATGTTTGAAAAAAAAATGTCTTTATTCTTAGGATTTCTTAGGTACTTTGGAAAAATCCTCTGAGTATTTTTAGAATAAAATAAAATACTTTCTTTGGATATATACACATTCATTATAATTTTTTTCATTGGAATAACCTGACATTCAATAAAGGATTACATTTTAAATCTTAGCAAGAACTGAAAGATAGAAAGACAATAAAAAGTTAAATGAAAATAAACTTCAGTCATTCTATGATCAAAACTCTATTTTTTCTATAACAGAACAATTAGGAACCGATCATATGGAAGCAAAAGCATTGAATGAAAGGGCATAACAGTCCACTGCTTTTGAAGAATAGAATGCAAATATACTCAGGGCCCTGACAAGCTCCCACTTGAAGATAAAATTAGTTATGCCAAACAAATGTCTAACTTTCTCCTGTGACGATTTCTTTATGTGGAAATGACCTGACAGCATGGGCGTTTAAAATGGGCTCTCCCACGTGGCTGTTTCATTTATGATGCAATAGAGTACACATCTTTAAATTTAATGTCTTCTGAATTGAAACAACAAAGGCAGATCTATAAAAAGAAAGTCTGCAGAAGCCAAAGATACTACCTTAATGAAATATTATTTTACCACTCCTTAGAAATGTGAACTATATTGAGACCGTGGAGAAAAGTGAAAAGTAAAAGAACATTGAAACAAAAATGAACCAAACTGAATTTACCTCTTTCCCAGCCCCAGAGATAATAACTACAAAATCACATTACTTACAAACATCTGGCCCTGAAATACTTCCCGGACACCTGGAGTAGTCAAGATCTGGTGTCGGGTTTTTGTCTTCAGTCAATTCATTAAGCTGCAAGGGGCCTAGGATATTAGATCACATTAGTCTCATAAAATTGCCACCAGTGTTAAACAATAAGGATGTTTGGATAGGGAAGCACATTTCTTTTTTTCTGCTACAAAACAAAGTATTTTCCCTTTAGAGTTAGTCTTTGCTCTTTAGTAGAGCCAAGAAATGGGTTCTATTTGTCAAGCTATATTTTAAATAGGATTTAAAAATCCAATAAAATGAAATGCTCTACTTTTTAGTAATAAATTTGCTAATGTAAGTTAGGAGGAAGTGAGCAGGATTGAAACTTACATTTAGCCCAGACAGAGATAATACTTTGGTAAGAGTATAGACTAAGAATTCTTGATTAAAAAAATGAACTAGCAACCTATTCCTGACTACAGAGATAATGCCTCCTTATATGCAGAAAGTATGTAAAAGTAAAAAAAAAGAGAGATGCTTTTCTTTTCAAACTCTCAGTACCATATCCTGCTTATGCAACCAATATTCTTAGAATCCTTCTAATGTAAGTGGAAAACCTTCAATATAATACTTGGTTTGATATCAGCAATTTGAATATGAGCATGTATTCTCCAACTCTGAGAATATGACGATGTAATAGGCCTGATAGGATGTAGATGATTAAGCAGAAGGCCTGTAATCCATTATCTCTTATGTGGCCAGTTCTTAAGGCAGATGGTTGCTGGAGGTTAACAGTGGACACTCCGGGATTAAACCAAGTGGTTTCACTGATTGCTTCAGTGGTACCTGATATGATAAAGACTATACAGGAAGGACAATAGGCCAATGAGGTATTGTATGCTATTATAGACCCACTAGCAAACTGATTTTCAATTCCGATTTCTAAATCAAACTGAGACAATTTACATTCTTACGTAATGGGATCCAGTATACATGTACTATCTTGCCACAAGGATATTTTAATTCGCCAGCCTATTCCCATAATCTAGTGAAATGAGACTGGAACTTAACAACCATTATGAGCAACTTAGTGAAATATATGGTGACATCATGAGAATTGCCTTCTCAGAGGAAAAAGGGCAAAGGAGTTAAAAACATAGTCACCCAGATGACAAAGAGAGTCTAACTGATAAATCCAGCTAAAATCCAAAGCTGAGCCCAGTCTTTGAAATTTCTGAGAATTACGTGGGCTGCTGCAATTGGGAGCATTCCTCAAAACGTGAAAAATAAGTTGCTACTTGTCACAGACCTTGCCAAAAATCAAGGTGCTCAGAGATTAGACCATTTTCCTCATCTAGAAACCCTTACCCTTTGCCAATCACCTTGCTATATTTTCAGGCAAATGAGCCCTAAATAACTAGACAATAAACAATACCGTTGAATGAATCCTTTATTTATGGAAATTCCTCTGTGCATTTAGAGGAAGAATAAAATGGGTCCTGTAGATGCCCACAGAGTATGCACAGCTAAGGGCTCATGGGAACAGGAATGCTAGGGCAGATGCCTTAGTCAGATCCCCAGAGCCAGCTACTTGATTTCGTGAAAGGAGCAGACTTGTGGATGCTCAGCCATGCACTAATGAGCAGAGTCATAGCGCATTTTTGTTGTCCCTGATGAAACGGCTGAAGTGCTAAGAAACTGCATCCAATGGCAACAGGAAAGAAATCACTTAGAAATGGCTGTGCGTAAAATTCCCCAAGGACACGATCCTGCACACCATTTGCAAGGGCATTATATTGGACCTTTATCAGGGACCCCAGGAAGCTACAAAAGGGTGTTAACTAGGACTGGCACCTATTACACTCTCAGATTCACTTATCCCGTAACAGAAGCAACTTTGAAGAACACAAGGAGAAGTTTGAAACAGCAGATTCTCTATCATTCAACTGGTCTAGACATAATTCTTCTGATCAAGCTGGGCATTTTACGGCTACTAACATGCAGAATGAGCAAAAAATGCTGCATAGCCATTCCTCATTCCTTATCCCCCTTTAATCAAAGTGGGCCATCAAAACACTCATTAGTCAAAACATCTGGTAAAAAAATTTTTAAGAACTGGCTTTGTTGTTTAAATAACATGTGTTCTCAGGTTGATTATTGGAAGATTCTACTGGAAAGTTCTCTAGGATCAGGAGATGGCAGGATATAGGGGGGAAAGCAAATAAACAGCTATATGTCCTTACTGACTGACAAGTTTTTCCTTTCGTTTTTCCTGGACTGATGTTCTCAGGACATAGGGTAAATTATTTTCTTGTGTAAACAAAATGCCATATACAATGCCATATACAATGCCATCATATTTGACAACGAGCTATACTCAAGGTACTTTGGGTTAGATGGTAATTTTACTCCACCTCAAATAGCCAAATTAGTGCCGCTTATGACTGTGGCCCCTCCTATGAGTCTTGTTATTCTTTACCTGTCAAGTCCTATGGTATCTGTATGGAGTTTTGTAACCAAACTCAATGGATCTGTCTCTTGGTGAGTGTGGAGCAGAAAAGCATAACCAAGGCTGAAGTGGGTGAAGAAAAAGGTTTATGGCTTGTACAAGCAATGGAGAACACCAGGGATAGCTCCCAAAGCAATGTCCCCCACCCCCACCCTGCTCAGTCCCAGTGGAGACCTTATAGTCCAGAGTGCAGAGGATATGTTCACAACTGTGTAACAACTAGGCTTAATCAGGGCACAGGTACAGGCCATTACATAATGAGTTCGAGGCCATTACATAACGAGGTCCATGTAACATGCTATTACATAACAGGTGCACAGTAACTTTTGAACACTTAGATTTGCAAGTGTCCCCCCACAATTTGCAGGGCTCCTGCTGCAACCGTGTAAGTTTCACTGTAGGATGGCAACATCTGCAAAAATGAGAAAATCAACTTCTGGAAAACAGCACCGTTTAGTTTTTTCCTTGTCTGGAAAACATTTGACAGACTATGTTAAGTTATGGATCGGATTTTAAGTAACCTTTTCCTTGCCTGGTTTCTGGTGACAGTTTGGGCTAAGAAGAAACACTAGGAAGACTGCTGTTATTATTGGCCCTTAGGCTAAGCAGCACATCTGAGTAGGTAACCCCAACTATTGGGGGGAAGAAGGGTATGGGTCAAAACAGGTAAGAAATAAAAATGGGGTTGGAGATGTAGCAAATGGAAAGGACCCTCATCAGTGGACTTGGATTGCATCATCCTACTTCCATGAGAGCACCTTAGGGCAAGAGAAGAATACACTTGCTTAGACCTGGTGCTGACGAATTGGCAATGTTGAGAGAAACCTCCAGAGCTGTTTTCTCTGGAGAATGGAAATTGGACTCTTGCTGTTTTATAGGCTCTGAATAAATACTCTATCTGGATAATTTGGAAAAAAGAAGTGGCACAGCACTCACTGATGATCCAATTTACAAGGAGCTGACCACCTAAATGAACGTGGTACCTAATAATGAGTGACAGATGGATTTCCACGTGATTTCTAAAGAACAACAGAAGCCAGATATCAGTGAAATAACACCTTCCAAAGTCCAAAAATATATATATTACTTTTTAAAATTTATTCTTTTATTGAGGTATAATTGACATAAAACATTACATTAGTTTCAGGTGTATAACGTAATGATTCGATGTTTGATATATTGCAAAACAATCAGCACAATGTCTAGTTGTCATCCGTAACCATACAGAATTATTTTTTTCTTGTGATGAGAACTTTTAAGACCTACTCTCTTAGCACCTTTCAAATATGCAATACAGTATTATTAACTGTAGTCACCATGCCGTACATTACATCCCCATGACTTACTTATAACTGGAAGTGTGTACCTTCCCTTTGGACTCCTTTCACCCATTTCACCTACCTCCTGCTTCACCTTCTCAGACAACCACCAAATCTGTTCTCTTTACTTGTGACCTTGTTTGTTTTGTTTTGTTTTTAGATTCCACATATAAGTGGAATCATATGGTATTTGTCGTTCTCTGTCTGATTTATTTCACTTAGCATGGTGCCCTCCAGGTCCATCCATGTTGTCGCAAATGGCAGGATTTCATTCTTTTTTATGGCTGAATAATATTCCATTGGATACATATACCACATTTTCTTTATCCATTCATTCATCAATGGACACCTATCTTGGCTACTGTAAATAATGCTGCAGTGAACATGGGGGTATATATATCTTTTTGAGTTAGCGTTTTCATTTTCTTCAGATAAATACCCAGAAGTGGAATTGCTAGTATCATATGGATCACCTGGTTTTAATTTTTTGAGGAACCCCTGTATTGTTTTTGACAGTGGCGGCACCAATTTGCATTCCCACCAACAGTGTACAAGGGTTCCCTTTTCTCCACATCCTTGCCAACACTTGTTATTTTCCATCTTTTTGATAAAAGCCATTCTGACAGGTGCGAGGTGATATCTCATTGAGGTTTTTATTTGCATTTCCCTGGTGATTAGCGATGTTGAACATCTTTTCATGTACCTGTTGTCCGTCTGTGTCTCCTTTGGAAAATATGTCTAGTCAGATCCTCTGCCTATTTTTTAATTGAATTGTTTGTTTTTTTGCTATTGAGTTGTCTGGGTTCTTCATATATTTTGGATATTAACTATTTATCAGATATATGATTTGCAAACATTTTGTCCAGTTCAATAAGCTACCTTTTCATTTTTGAGATGGTTTCCTTTGTTGTACAGAAGCTAAAAATTTTACTTTTAATTGTAAGTGCAGAAAGCATGTTTTAAAAGAACAAAGGTGATATATAGACATTTTCAGATAAAAACAGATATTTCACTACCAGCTGATCTTTACTAAGTGAACTTTAAAAGTATGTCCTTCAGGAAGAAGGAAAATTCTCTCAGATCTGAGATGGAATGACAGACAATGAAATTGGCAAATGTGTGGATAAACCTAGGCAAACATTGACTATATAATGTAACAAATAATAAGAATGTCTAATTTGGAGGGCAAAAACATTTTAAAACTATAAACCTGCACAATCATAATACACAATTTGAAAAGGATTAATCACATTTTATTGTTCTAAGACTCATATTGTTAAGGAGAGTATATTTATGAATAATACTGTATTTATTATGCAACTTAAAATTTTAAGATAACCTTTAAAACAATCAAAATAGAGATTACAAATAGCAAAATAATAAAGTAAAAAATGTAAAACAAAAATAGTGAAAGTAGAAAAAATTACACCAAAATTATTATAGTGCTTATCTCTGGATAGTGTGACTAGGAGTGAATGTTTTTATATATTTTATCATTTTGACGTATGGTTCAAATTTTCTACATAGAATATATTCCTTATATAGTGAAAAAATGATATAAACTTATTAAAATAGCTATTGAGGACTTGGATGTTCTAGGTAGTAACTGAACTTTGCTTCAGGGATTTAAGATTTTAATTCAATTTGTTAGTCATATTTCCACATTATTAAAAAACTACCTAATTTCAGACACAATTAAAACTTATCAGGGCCGGCCCCATGGCTTAGCCATTAAGTGTGCACGCTCCGCTACTGGCGGCCTGGGTTCGAATCCCGGGCGCGCACTGACGCACCGCTTCTCTGGCCATGCTGAGACCGCGTCCCACATACAGCAACTAGAAGGATGTGCAACTATGACACACAACTATCTACTGGGGCTTTAGGGGGAACAAAAAAAGGAGGAGGATTGGCAATAGATGTTAGCTCAGAGCCGGTCTTCCTCAGCAAAAAGAGGAGGATTAGCATGGATGTTAGCTCGGAGCTGATCTTCCTCACAAAAAAAAAAAAAAAAACTTATCAAATATGTCAATCAACATTCTTAAGAGAGTCTGTGTTTTAAAATAAGAAGACTTTTTTTCCATTTAACATTCAACCCTGTAGAAAATAAGGCTTTCTAAATATTTTAGAAATAGAATCCATATCCATTCAAAAATTTTAGTTCTAATATCTTTAATTCACATATAATATCAGCCTTTGGGTTCTTTTTTATGGACTAAAGGACAAGCAACATTACAAACATTTTTGTTTCTGTTTTGTTTATTTGTTTGAACTCTATAGTGAGTCAAACTATTATTTATGGAATGGAATCTGGTGAATTCTATTTTTCTAACTATATTTCTATTTCTATATTTCTACTTCTAACTATTTTAACCTATTATATCCTCAAATCCTTTGCTTAGAAAAGATGAGTCTATCCATTACTACTGACAAGCAACTGATTTACCTGTTGCAATGTGGGTTTTCCCTAAAAGAAGACTGTTTTGATGACCTCGTTTCTGTGTCCTTAGAGCATTTCTCCTTCCTATCCTGCTTATTGATTTTTCTTGTTACCTGTGGTATTTCCTGTGATCAGAAAAGTCTAGTGCTAGAGGGCAGTGTTGTTTGCACAGCACTGCTCCAAGAGGGTTCTCAGGACTATATTACTGGTGACCCTCCTTTCATATTAATGAAAAAGAAATCATATCAATGAAACAGTACAGAAATTGATGTGCTTTTCTGTGACTCTATCTACCTCATATTTTGAAATGAAGATTTTATATTTTGACATTGGTTGTCACTTTCCTGTTGGAATGATTATCCCAATGGACCTTGATCATATATATTTACTAAATATTTATACTCTGTGTGATCATGCATATATTAATCACTTTTTTTTTAAATATAATGACTTCAAAAGGACATAGCTCTGTCTACTAAGGTGACAAAAATGTAAATCAATCAGTGAATTACAGTCTAATGATTACTTTTAAGAGTATGTCCTATGCATACTACAATAAATATATTAAGTTCGTTCATGATGCATTAATATCTAAAATAAACAAAAGAGTCAACTGTGCTGAGGTAGGATTTACAGAGAATGATGTTCAAATCTGCCACTTTTTTTCCCTCTTAATTCAGGCCTTCACTCCTCTAAGACGTGGCACCAGACATTGTCTCTTCCTAGAAGCTCCCCTAACCTTATAGGGTGGTTAAAAAGCCCCTCATCAGAGCTCTCCTTTTACTCTCAGCACATCCAAAACTTAGAACATATGCATTACATTGAAATTATTTGCCTTTACACACTACTGTCACCAGATCATCAGTTATTAAGGGCATGAACTTCACCCTTTCAACTGTGTAATGCCTGGATGGTGTAGGCACTCAACACATATTTTAAAATAAACTGACAAAATGCCTGGAAGTGTCTTGAATAGTACGTTTGAGTTCACTAAAGTAGACAAGTAAAAAGATTGAAAGAGGTTTTTCTACTTGGAGATCATGAAGGTGGTATGAAAAAGGACTGTATTTAGCCAGGTACATAGTTCTTTATGACTGGATCATTGACTGTGGGTTCACCGAAGGAGAATAAAGCCAGGTGGTGAAGGGCTTTGCTACTTTAAAAAGTTTGAATTTCACCCTGTATTTACTGGGGAGCCATTAAAGGAGTTAAAGCAAGAGATGATCTCTTCATCTAAATATTTCAATTAATAATGAAATAAAGTAGATTTTTTTTAGAGGACCATTTTTCCATGGCCTCAAGCAAATTGTTTAGGAATATAGTCTAAACATTCCTTCTAGACTATGTCAACTACATTTGGCATCTTGAGCTTCTGTAAATTTCTTCTTATTATACAATATAGTATATAATTTTTGTCTTCATATGCTCACTTTTACCAAAAAGAAAACAAGCCAGTTTCCAGGATATTCTATTTTAGAGAGAAATACAATATGTATATTGATAAATTATGTTATAAATTAATAAAATAAATTACAAAATATTTTCCGAGAGTTTACTGTATGACAGGCATTGAACTAACAACTCTTAGTAATTTATCTAAATTTAATCCTCAATTTTCAGATGGGAAAATTAAGGTTCAGAGAGTGAATCAAAAACCAGTGGGGGGTCCGGCCCCATGGCTTAGCGGTTAAGTGCACACGCTCTGCTACTGGCGGCCGGGGTTCGGATCCAGGCGTGCACCAACGCTCCGCTTGTCCAGCCATGCTGAGGTGGCATCCCACATAGAGCAACTAGAGGGATGTACAACTATGACATATAACTGTCTACTGGGGCTTTGGGGAGAAAAGGGGGAAAATAAAGGAGGAGGATTGGCAATAGACGTTAGCTCAGGGCAGGTCTTCCTCAGCGAAAAGAGGAGGATTGGCATGGATGTTAGCTCAGGGCTGATCTTCCTCACAAAAAAAAAAAAAAAAAGAAAAGAAAGAAAAAGAAAACCAGTAGGGCTACAAATCTAAGCATTTATAATAGCTTTCCTTCTTTATCGTAATGGTGTACTGGTATGGATTTTGAGAATTTACCCTCTGTATCTTTCCCAATATGAAGAGGGCCATACATTAATTTTTTCCTTGTTTGGAACCTTCTTTATTCCTTCGATCATTAAAATTGCTCTTTGTTTTGTCTTTAGAAGAAAAATAATCTCTCATAAATTTTGCAGTGACTTTATATAATATTAGGGCATTATTTTATTCATTTATTTCTAATATTATTCCTGATAAGTATGTTTATTTCCCCTAAAATAATTTACATTTTTCTATAAACTAAAATTCTACAGGACATCTAAAATTTTCTTGGTCAGTTTTTGTCATTCTAGTACATTAAGAACATATCTCATGGGAATTGTCTAGGGATGTGTTAATATACTGAATTGGCGAAATAGCTTAGATGATTGCAAGCACGATCTTCCATATGTACTTTGTTTCTCAGTAGCAGCAGCAGCAGCAGCAGCAGCAGCAGCGGTAGTAGTAAATATTTCATAAAAATGAGATGTGTATGAATTCAGCCCTTATTTCATAAAATTAAGCATATTATTGCCTAGCTTTGAGTTGGAAACATAAGAATCTCTAAATGAATGTTTATAACGCTTTTATCCTGAGTGACACATTGAAACTAATTAGGTAGGATTAGAGTAATATTGATGTTTGCATAAGAAATAACAACTCATGGTAGTTTTCATTGGCATTATTTATCACATGTGAAACTAAAATAGATTTGGCATGAGAAAATAAATATTTTTCAGTACCCCAGTGCTTTAGTGTATTTGGAATGGCTTACTATGTTGAAAATTTAGAAAACTGACAATACAACATGTGCTCAGAAGGAAATGCCCTCCAATTTCTGACACAGTTGGCTAGCCCACAATGAATTAGGTCATATTGGGACTAGGACCATAAAATAAATAGGGTGAGATATGATTCAAAAAGTAGTGATAATTTAAAGATGTAGAAATAAAGATACATACTTTGAAAAAAGATGACTTTGAATGATTTAGGTATAACTCTACATAAAGAAACAAACGTTTCTCCTCACCATGTTATTAGCAAGCTATGTGATTTTAAGGTGAAATACATAGATTTAATATATATAACAAAATGAGCACAAAAATGTGAAAGAGGGAATAAAGTCATATAGGTATAAAATTTCCATATCTTACTGGAATTTAGTTCATATATATTTTATGTAGACTCTATAAATTAAGATGAATATGGTAAGCCTTAGAGCATCCACTAAGAAAATAGCTCAAAAAAATAGGATGAAACAAACATCAAGAGAATTAAAATATTACACTAGAAAAATTGAGTTCTTAGGGGAAAAAAGCAGCAAAGGAGAAATAGAGGCACAAAAAGTCATGAGTCAAATAGAAAACAAAATATGAAATGGCAGACCTACTCCCAACTAAATCAATAAGAACATTAAAAGTAAATGGGTTAAACAGCAATACAAGAGACAGAGACTGTCAGACTGGACAAAAACTAAAATTCAACTACGTGATCTCTATAGGACATATAATTTAGAAAAAAAATCCAAATAGTTTGAAAGTAAAAGGATGGAGAAAATATATAATGCATTAGGAGGTTATAACATTTTAAAACATATGTTCACCTTAAAACAGAGTCCCAAAATATATGAATTTAAAAATCATATAATTAAAGGGAGAAATGTACAATTCAACAATAATTGTTTGAAACTTACATACTCCACTTCCAATAACAGAACAATTAGGAAGATCAACAAGTAAATAGAAGACTTAAGCAACACTATACAGAAAATAGACGTAATAGACATCTATAGAACACTCCACCCAACAGTAGCAGAATATGCATGCTTCTCAAGCAAACATAGAACATTTTTCCAGTATAGACAGTGTGGTAGGCCATTAAAAAAATACTCAATAATTTTAAAAAGATTGAAATCATGCAAAGTATGTTCTCTGATTACAATGGAGTGAAATTAGAAAGAAAATTGAGAAATTCACAAATATGTGGAAATTAAAGAAGACACTACTAATTAACCAGTGGGTTAGAAGATAAGTCATAAATGAAATTAGAAAACACTTTGAAATGAATAAAAATTAAGGCACAGCATAGCAAAATGTATGAAGAAAGCAATAAGGTCATTGTGAAATTTTAAATTAATCATGGCAGATTGATTAGTTACCTAGTTTAACTTTCCTCTGTCCTAAAGTCTCAATAAACTTTAAAAGACATTAAAATCCTCATCAAAGGCATGAACAGAAGTAAAAGCAATGTAAGAGAACGTGTTGGTAATAAAATTTTGGACGTTGAAAAGTATGGGGGTCAAGTAGTGACTGAATTAGCCCACTGTTGAAATCTGAAAAGTGTCAGCCGTGAGTCGCCAGCAAGTAAGCCAATACACGACAGAAATTAAAGCTTAAAATCTCTTTTAAAGTGGTATACATATGAGATTGAACCTGGAAGGGTTGACCAAATATTTATATGTGAAATAGAGTTAACCATAATTCTCTTCCTTGCTAAGCCTAGTCAGATAACTGCTACTCCTTCCACCAGGATATAAAACTGAGGTTAATTCTCTGAAAGTGTGAATCTGAGTCATCATGAACTGTATAAATCAGGAAGAGGGGAGGTCAGGCATCATATATTTGAGGAAGATCTTGGACATAAAAGCCAGACAAAGGAAATGAATAGCAAACAAGAATTCAGAAGAATCACAGATAGTGGAAGGAGAGGAAATAATAAATAAATATATAAGTAATGTCTTCAAAAAGATAAGTGAATATGCTGTGTTTATGAAACAAGAAAACAATCTATAAAAACAAATATTCATAAACAAAATAGTGATTTCTGATTAACACTATGACAGTATCAATGAAAAAAATTAAAATTTTGGAAGATAAGATTGAGTTAATCTCTCAGAAAAATAACAAAATGATTAGAAAATTATAAATCTAGTATCTGAATACAAGTTTGAGAAATAAAGAGGGAAAAAGGATTGAAATTATGATAAATCTAAACAGAAATAATTTACAGACGTGACTTATTTATATGCTTTCTATATTAACGCAAATATTGGAAGTCCCAGTAATCAGAATGGCATCAAGCATTTTAACATCAACTCTGTACGTTAGAAAAATTGTACGGATATGTTTTTTGTTCAAGCTAGAATTCTTTGCCAGCCAAAACAATAATCAAGTATTAGCATAAAGATGTTTTCACACATGCAAGATATCAAAAATTTCTGCCTCAAGCACTCATTCACAGAATACAACTGAAATATAAACTTCACTAAAATAAGAGAGTATATCAAGAAAAGGAAATATAGATGAACCAAGCAAGACCTAAGGCATACAGAATAGAAAAGAACTGAAAGAATTCACAGGATGATAGAGAAGAGAAATCCCAGGATTGCAGCCGTGCAGCAAGTCTACAGGGAAAGACAATATTTACATTGGTATTAACAAATATTAAATACCTAGAAATAAATCTAATGAAAGATGTGCAAACTCCCTTGCAGAAAACTATAATATATTAATAAGAGAGAATGAAGAATATGTAAACAAATGTCTTAAACCCTCTTGAATTCATGCAATAATTCAATCTGGAGAATATTATGATTATTTCTTAAACCCACATAATTTTAGAAAAATAGATTTTTGGCTGTTGGTCACAGAATCTATATTTATAGCTTGTAAAATTTAATGTAATAGAAATATATAAATTTACTCCTACCTCCAAAATGTATATATTTCATGAATCTTGCTAAAATTCCCAACAGACTTTTTAGTTTATTTTTTATTTATGGAATTTGAAAATTTGACTCTAAAATTTGCATAAGCATATCAAAGGCCAAAAAAAGCTAAGATTCTCTGAAAAAAGAAAAGTTAGAGAAATTGTTCCTCTGGATATTAAAAATAATTAAAATGCTACACACAAAATTATTAATACGTCTCACCAACATAAATCTGAGCAAAGGAAGCCGGAACCAAAAATATACGTTTTGCATGATTTCACTTATATAAAGTTCTAAAATACAGGTAAAACTAAACTATAGTTTTTTAGAGATGCATACATCGATGATTAAATATTTAGAAAATAAGGAATTTATTACCATAACAGCCAAGATAGTGGTTACCCTTGGGAAGAACGAGGAAGGGATTCGTAATAGGGATGGATCACAATAGGGCATTGTCTTAATGTTCTCTTGGATCTTAAGTGTTGGTTACACAAGTGATTGCCTGTGATATTCATTGTTTTGTGTAATTTTCTCTCTATATGTTATATTTTACAATGAAGAAGCCAAAGAAAAACTTCAGAAAATAGAAAAGCTTTCTATAAAAAGAATTGGAGTAGGGGCTGGACCCGTGGCTTAGCAGTTGAGTGCGCGTGCTCCGCTACTGGCAGCCCGGGTTCGGATCCCGAGCACACACTGATGAACTGCTTGTCCAGTCTTGCTGAGGCGGCATCCCACATACAGCAACTAGAATGATGTGCAACTATGACATACAACTATCTACTGGGGCTTTGGGGAGAAAAAGGGGAAAAAAAGGAGGAGGACTGGCAATAGATGTTAGCTCAAGGCCAGTCTTCCTCAGCAAAAAGAGGAGGATTGGAGTGGATGTTAGCTCAGGGCTGATCTTCCTCACATAAGAAAAAAAGAAAAAAAAAAAGAATTGAAGTAATAACATTCAATTATGAATAATATTCAACTATTATAAAAATGTAAACACCAAATATTGTTTTAGTTCAAACTATGACATAATATATTGGAATTGAAATAATCATTAGATATGCAATTGGAGATATCAAGTAGACTAATGGTTTTACAGGGGAAAGTTCATGGCTGGATATATACATGTGTGAGTTATTAGTGTGCACATGTTATTTAAAGTCATAAAGCTGAATGAATAAGGTGCCCTAGTGGTACTTTAACATGTAAAGGTGAAAGAATAAGGAGATGCCAAAAGAAGATGAGGAGGATCAGCCAATGAGGTCAGAACAATCCCTGAGTGAATGGTATGCATGGTGAGAACGGAAATTTAAAAAGGGGGTGTGTATACTAGGTCAAATGCTCCTGCAAGTTGAAACCAGAGGAAAGTAGAACATTGCCAACCAGATTTGGCATGATGGAAGTTGTTGAAGTGTACAGAAGCGCGATAGGTGTATGGCTAGATTTAGGGGTAGGAAGCAGAGGTATTTCACTGTGGATAGTTTCGGTATTCTCAGTGAATTGAGAAGCAAGATTATCAACTGTAGCTGATGTCTCAGCGTGAATAGATGGATAGAATTATTGGAAGTTTGAGAAGAAGGGTATACAATTAAGTGCTTAATTACAATAGAAATTGTACTGTTAAAGATTGTACTAGCAGAAAGTGGGGTAGAAAAATTATCTAGGATTTATGTGAATTGCTGAGGGGCCACATTATATTTGTAATAAAAATAAAAAGAGAGATAGGAAGAGTAAATGAAAGCTATCAGAAAGGTTGTATCTGTGTAATTCTCTAGCTATCTTTAACGTTTTTGGGTGCAGGCACAGAGTAAGTGGAAAGTTGGGTTTAACAAAATTAGAATTTTGCCAAGAGAATGACAAAAATAGAGAGGGCCAAAGGAATTAAAGTTGGATAAAAATGATTACTAGTCATGAAAGACAATGAACTCCAATTTGGGCTAGGATAGAAGTAAGAATTTAAGGAGTAGTGGAGAGTAAAAAGTGGATTCCATAGATTAGAGTGGATTAGAAGGGTTGAATAGTTTTGTACTATGGCTGCTGAAACAAATAAAATTGAAAGAGAACAGATAGTGCTCAGATGAGAATGCTTTAAATCAAGATTTTAAAGATGATGCAATGATTGCTGGTGACAAATTCTATGTTATTATGTCCACAGAAGTGGATGACTTATACAGGGTGGACTAAATGATGTAAATGAGGAGGTGAAAGAAATGAGAATCCAAATTGTGAGGAAGGTCATCTTTATGCATGTTGAACTGACCAAAAATGATTTAAGTATTGGGGGAGAGGAAGGCAGTGATCCAGGAGTTGAAATCTAAAGGAAATTAGGAGTCCCTGCAAGCTAAATAGACTCTGCGACAAGGGGGGCGGGGTCACAGGAGCCTGGGTTGGAGCGTGAGTTTTAGAGGAACTTATGTTTTTGAGGGAGGAGAGAGTATAAATGATTCTATAAGCAGGAAAGTAGATCAGAGAGGACTTTTCTGGAGGAATATGAGAGAAAAAACACCTCTCATTTTAGTGGACTGCAGAGGTGGCCACATCCTCAGGAGAGATCTACATTTCAATGAAAAACAAGAAAATGAAGACAATGTTTAGAGCAGAGTTTGAGGATTTAGAGAATTTGTTGATGACAGATGATGTATTCCAGAGGGCTTCTGGAAGGGTTTGGGGAACTCATAGAGGTATGTGAGATGCGACCAACGTTGAGGGCACACAAATCTGTATAGGGACAGCAGTTTGGGGGATGATGATTGGCCCAAGATCCTTGAACTTCTGTGGACTGAGGCAAACCAGATTATAAGGGATTGTTTAATTGACGCTGAGTGTTTTAGGGGAAAGTGAGCAATCAGTTCTGATTACAGTTTTCTTTTCAAGATTTGTATCTAATGTGGTGTTCAGCATTGAGGCTGATGAGAGGTAGAACAGCCGGAGGAGGGGAGAATGGAATCCTGGAGTGCTACTCTCTATAAGCAGAGGACACTGTTGTTGCTAGACAAGGGCCATCAATTGGCTGTCACCCAAAAAATGTCACAGGCAGGCATTACTTGCTAAATTTGACAGTTTTATTAACACCTGGAAAGAAGATCATAGGAGCTACAAAGTGGTAGTTTGCATTCAGTTGCCTAAGGTAGAGAAACAACTTTGATTTTTTTTTTTTTCCAGTGAGGAAGATTGTCCCTGAGTTAACATCTGTGCCAATCTTCCTGTATTTTTTGTATATGGGAAGTTGCCACAGCATGGCTTGATGAGTGTGTAGGTCTGCACCCAGGATCTGAACCCATGAACCCCGGGCCTCTGAAGTGGAGCATGTGAACTTAACCACTATGCCACCAGGCTGGCCCCACAACTTTGATTTTTAATATGGAACAATGCCTATAACTATCATGTAGAATGGAATGCAAAGTGGTGATGGACCATATCACATCAGCTGGCTCCACGTCTTGGGAGAAATGACTCAAGAAAGGTTATGCCTAGTCAGCCTGTGATCAGAACAAAAGCAGATGAATTAAGAACCATCGCACCAGGGTAAGCGCCCGTCCCCACATGAAGGATAAATGGCCATGCCAAAGACTCTGGAATGTCAAAGTCTGTGGGTAAAAGTTTTCCTCCTCTGCACACGGTTCCCATGGTCCTGCAAGTTTTGACCTTTTGAATCTCATTTTCCATAATTTTATAGCTGGCGCACTCATTCTGATTGAAACATTCTTTAAATGTGTCATATATTCAAACAGGGTACAGTCAACTTGCAGGCTTTGAAATCATTCTCTCACTTTGCCATGAAATTGTACATCTTTACTTTTAATTCATTGTGTGTTAATTTTACTGTTGATATCTCGTAAGACAATTTTGTCCTTGTGATTCAATGCACTTAAATGACTCCTTTCTGTTACTTTGTACTCTAACAACATGGTACAAGCCTAGATCTTATTTATTTTGGTACCCACATATAACATGAACCTGATGAAAATGTTGTGTATATACGTATCTACCTATATCTTATTCAGATATTCAAATCCAGGACCACATAAAACTCTATATCTATACTCATGTCTATATTTATATAACCAAAATTTATTTTTTGTCCTACACTGTTTACGTTCTTCAGAATTCCCAAACAATGACGAGTATATTCCTACTAATCAGAAATTTCCTTTTTTCTCTTTTCCAAATCCAGACTTGGGATATTCAGTGGCAAGATTTAACCTTGTAATTGGCTATTACTTCAACTCTTTGTGAGGCAAAGTTTACACAATAGCATATTTAATGTAAGCATTTTTCCTGGATGGACCCACCTTCTCTGCTTTTAAATTTAACTAGTTATCTCCTATCTTAAAATGAGTTTTATCTTAGGTCAGGTTTACCAAAAGCAAGTTTGGGACAGGGATTGATGTGCAAGTGGGTTATTAAGTAGACACAGTACAAACTGCTAAGGAGTTGGGGAAGCAAGGCAACGGAAGGATAGAGGCCAGCCATGGATGTGACTTCAGGCGAAGTCCCACAGCTGGTAGCTCTGCCCTAATTCCCCAAGGAAACTCAGAGTGTCACCAGTGCCTCAGAGTTATTCCTTCTAGAGGCCGTGGCTCAGGTTTTTCTTGCTCTTGTACCTGGCTCTCACTGGTTAAGGACTACCCAGGGTGGATATAAATCCTAGACACTCCTGCTCTCCAAGTGTGAGCAAAATGGATCGTTTAACCCTAAAACAGTCTTCAAAAGTGGTTTCAGGTTCAGGAAGTTGGAAGTAAAAGCACTCAGAAAATGGGAAAAGTTCACAAAGGAACAGGACATGAAATCTGAGCAAAACTGGGCAGAGCGCCTAGGGTGGCCACTAAAACTTCCCTTGAACTTCTTGTATCAGAGATCATTCGTTTTCTGATTCAACATACTTTTATTAGCTATTTGCTATGTGTCTTGCATTAGACTGAATGCTGAGGTCACAGAGATGGTAAAGAACAAGTTTCTGTCACTAGACCACTTACAATCTGGTGTGGACAGAGAAGGAGAAAAATTTGTGCAGAATGATAAGCAATGCTATAACAGGTCATTGTGCAGGAGTTCTAGAAGGACAAAGAAAGGATGCTAGTTGACTATGTGGAAGGGTCTTAGGGAAGATTTCTCTGAAGAAGTGCCCCTTGACCTGGATCTTGAAGTATGAACAGGATTATTCCAGTACTTACTTGCGTTATTTTTCTGATTCCTTTTACTACCAAAAATGTTTTATACTCTAACAATTTAAATTTCTGCAATCTGGCTTCCTTGAGTACAACTCTCCTAAAACCCACCACTCATAAATTAACTAGTAAATGACCCAATGACCTTTGCTCAGCTATTTTTTTTAACATCAATTCCTCTGTAGCATTTTAAGTTTTTAAAGCAACAATCATCATGAACCTCTCTTCTTTAATTCCACGGGCCCTGCCCTGGCTTTCTTTCTGACTATTTAGTCTGTCTTTTGCCCAAATGATTGATTCTCTTCTTTTTACTTCTTGTATGTCGTTTATTAAGGTTTCATCTCCTGCCCTCTGCTCTGTTTTCTGGTGTTTGTTTGTTTATTAATTTTTCCCCTTGAGCCGTCTTTCCTTGTGTCATAGCTTCGGGAATCTTCATAATGATCAGTTCTAATTTTTTTTTTTTTTTTTTTACTTAACCCTGTTCTTTCTCTGAAATGTTAGTTTAGTTCTACACACTACACTAGAAAGAAAGACACGGTGAAAAGATTGAAAGCACATCAAATGATGTTTAACCTAGAGGAGAGAAAGTTCAATGGGACATGAAAAGTGCCTGCACTTATTTAAAGAGCCATTTTGTGAATGAAGGATTAAATTTAGTTTGTTTTTCCACAGGGAACAGCTAGCACCAAAGCCTAGAATTTTAAGGAGGCACATTTGTGGATCAGTATAAGAAGGACATTTATAGAAATTAGATTGGCACAAAACATTGAATTGATAGGAAAATAGAGAATTTTCCTGTCATTAAAGGAATGTCAAACCCAAGTTGGATGACAATTTGTTAGAGATGATGTTTAAAGGCATTGATGCACTAGAGGAGAATAGATTCTTAGAGTTTTTAAAGTCCATTGCAACCTGGGGATAATATTGTGCTATGATCCCCTTGGGTTTTCCATTGTTCTTTCAAGCCAAGGATATCTCAAACATAATTCATCATGTTCCTTTTTAAGCTAGCTTTCCAGATGACTTCCCAACTGCCAATAGAACTATCTTCCCACAGATCATCGTCCACGCTTGAAACTTCAGCATCATCTCTGGCTCATTTTTCTCTTTTGTTTCTCATATCCAACCACTCTTCCAGTCAAGTCAATTGTCCCTTGGTAAAACTCCTTTCATTTATCCTTTATTCTACTTGTGATAACTGTTGCGATTGAGAACCTTACCAGAACTCTAGCATGGATAAAGTTAATTTTATCTTATCACATTTTTTGGCTCTCTGTCCACACAATCTATTGTGTAGAACGTTCCAGATTAACTTTAAAAAACCTCACTTTTCTGTAATAAATAAATAGAGATATAAAGAACAACTATACAAGTAAAATTAAATTCCTGTCAACTGCTTTTAGACCATACTAAAGTGTCATCTCATCAACTTCCCCTTTAACCAATGTTCCATTATATTAACAACATAAACTTTCCATTAACCAATATTTGATTATTCCCTAAAAGGAGCTGGCTTTTCTATTAAGAATCATGAGAACGCTTTGTGTTGAATACATCTTTCTAATTCTTTTATCTATGCTTTAGTTTTAACTGTTTTTATACTTTATCTCTTTTTTAAAAAAAAATTTCCTTTATATTCCTTCCAGGAGAATAACTCTCACTTCTGAATACCCTATATGTAAAATTCATTTGGCACTTAGTAATATAATACTCTATTTTTATATAGCTGTTGATTTATATACTTAATATATGCTAAAAAGATAATTAACCTCTTGAGAGAAAACTCTTGTGCTAAGCACAGTGCCCAGTATTTCAAAACCATTTGTTTAAATATATATAAATAATGTTTTTCTTTGTTACAACTACACATTTAGCATTCTGCTCACACAGTTTTTAATTAATATTAAGTGAATCAGGCACTGGCTTCCCCATCTCTGTGCTATTTTGACTTGTGTAGAGGTACTGTAAATTAATCTGGGAATCAGAGAATTGGGGGAGCCAGAAAAGGTGAGCGCACTATTGAAGTGTCACAAGCGTATATTATATATTGTCCTGATGGAGTATTTGTATAGAATAAATATTTTGGTATTCTGGTATATTTTAATAATGAACTGTATGGAAGAACATAGAAGATAGACAACCTCAAAAACATGAACTTCTGTGTAAGATAACTCAGAAAAGTAGAGTGAATGGATAGAATCTATTATATGATAAAAAATACCACAAGCACCATTTAATTGCCATCAATAAAAAATTTAATTTGCTTTAAAAATCTGAATGCTGGCATTGTCCAAAAAAATTGAACAGGTTTATTTATAATTGTCATGAAGTTGGCTTACTCAATCTTGTTCACTGATGCATTTTGACTTGCCTTAGCACTTTGTGGCTCCACATTTATGTTAGAAATTCACATATAAATTAAATGAAAAAATCATAATATATGATTCTGTCTCCAATTTTCCTATTTGGTGTCATATATTTAGTTATCTTTTGAGCCTATGAACAACAACAAAAATCTTACTGATAAAGAAGGAAGAGACATTGTTTTAGTTTCTGGTTGTGTTTATTTTGGTATGGGAATGCTCCCTATCATGGCAGATCTTAAGCACATTCTCTAGCTGAAGGTCTTTGAGATGATCCTTACATGATCGGTATGGGTAGCACACAGGTTGGTATCTTCAAAGGGGCCCACCAGCTGGGTCTCACTTGGCTCTTGCAAAGCACCACCAGCTGTGCTCTGGAAGCACAGATCTCTTTTGAAGTCCTGGGAAGTTTCCCCCACCATATGCTGGAAGGGATACTCCCACCTGATGTTAAGGAGGTGCCACAGCACTAGGCTATAAGGTGTAATGTCTTCACTACCCGGCAGAGGATCACCTTTACAAGAGACTAACATATCTAGTCGCTTCCTTGGTACTTTACCCTGTTGTCAATGTCATATTTCTTCACAATTCCTTACTTACTCCCTTCTCTTTTGGCTGCGAAAGAGCTAGTGCGGTGCCTCAGGCTCTAGGCAGCAAGAACAACACAAAGGGTGAGGGAAAGGCAGGCAAGTGTGGAGCTGGAGGTGGTACTGTATGCAAATGGGCATCCTGCCCACATCAGGCCTTCTCAGCCTCAGTCTACTTGGAATATATCTGGCCAATAATAATTATTTAACAACAACGAAATCAATTTTAAGAATACTTATGTAACTGCTCTTTCTACCCAATTTTTAAAATTCTAATTAAACGAACATTCTTTAAAAGATGAACACATGGAAATGAAAAATTTCAACAGATATTGTTATTATGTAGACATGCTACATCGTTCAGCTTCAGATTCTCCACTCTTAAATACGCTTGATAAGGGGACATGTTTGTTACATCCTGCGTTAAACCTAATGTGCATTAAATTGAAGAGAAAATTTAATACATGCTTCAAGCAGATTGGTAATTTGTTTTTTTCATGTTTAGAGAAGTTATCAGTATAATTCTTAAGTTTTTAAATACACCAGAGAAAATTCTTTTGTTAAAGATAAGTTATTGGTCAGGTAGATATATAGAAAAAGCGTGCTTGTTTACTGCAGTTGGATTATAATATTAAAGCTGAATTAATAGTGTGTTCTTCAGCTCTCTAGAACGACCTGTGAATAATTCATAGTATCCAATATACCTCCTTTTAATTCAGTATCACCAGGACATTTACTTTATGGACTGAATATGAAAGCAGTTTTTTCTTATCTGAAGAATGAATTAACTATGAATGGAAAATGAACTTTTAAGTTGACTTTATGCATTATTTTTCCCTTTATCATCTAGAAGGTGAGGAAATGACAAAAGATTATTTTTTTCCTTTGGTCATCATTTTCTTTTATCAGAGAAATGGAAATATATATTCTATGTGTGATTGATATATTGTGGAACGTAAGGCCTCCTTATCCTAACTAATTTCGCTTGTCTTTGGTTTTACATTCTTTTAGCAATTTTACCCTCAAGAAAAAACCTATGTCCCCAATCTAGGATCTTTTAATTTCTTCATTTTCACCGTGGTTTTTAAATGCCCATGGTGTCCACAGGGTTCCCCAAGGATATGTAGTTAAAAAGCTTCTTTTCTTTCCCTTACAGACATTCTTTTCACAAGTGTGAAGAAAAGGAGCCTTAGGGGTTTTTCTTCTCTCCCTAAAAAAATACTGAAAGTTCTTCATTTGATTGTATAATTGTGAAGATGATTAACTTCGCAGTAACAGCAGAACTTTAATCCCAGCACATGAATAGTACACTTTGATGTTATTTATGACTGTAACCCACCACCCATTCATTTAAATATCATAGGGAAATCAATCGACTCAAGGGAACATGTGAGTTTCCTTCTTGATGTGATTATAATAGGTATGATATGAATTTAATGAGTTTAAAACATTAAACATATTTTCTTTATGTAAAGATTTATTCTTTTGTTCTCATGATACAAGTAGATTTTATAACATTTCCTTATGAAATATTTTTACCCATTAACTTTTTCTTTAGGAAAACTTTAGTCTTAGCATCTTTTTAAATGTATGAAAATCCTGAAAGAATACCTAAGTCATTAAACATAAATAATATTACAATTAATGTTCTTTGCAGTACTACTTTTTGTCCTAGTACTAGTTTAAATTCTAGTACTTTCTATGGGCAAGCTAAAAGGATCATTATATTTTATATCTTAAAGAAAATATATAATATATATATATTTTATCTTGTATTTTAAAGAAAAGATTACATTGGACATTCAGGACCAGCAAATGTTGGAAGATGCCTACTTGAATAGTAGAGTGAATGGATAGAATCTATTATATGATAAAAAAATACCACAAGCACCATTTATGACTTCTTCATTGTTGAAGACTTTGACTTGTCATTTTATTTCAAAGGCCATGATATTTTGCTGCCAACCTAGGAAAACAATATTAAAACTGTGGTATCTTCTGTCAATAATTTTTTTTAAGGATATAGAAAAATATTTTTCCAGAATGCTTTTCTTTTAATAGTCGAAATAAGAGCAGTAGAAATGGAGAGAATTCTACCTGATGCATTGTGGAAATAGACTGGACACAACTTGGTGATGGTTTGGATTTGAGAAAGAGTAAAGAAGAAAGAGAAATCGAGAACAGTTCCCAGGATTTGGGAACTGAGAGAATGGTGGTTCCATTTGCTGAGCTGGAAATGGCTGTTCGACAAACAGGTTTGCGTTCGGAAATCAGGAGTTCAATTGTGGACACGATAAATTGCATCTATGTGGAGATTTCAAGTTGGAAGTTGGAAAAATGAGTCTAGATTTCAGTGGACAGGACATAATATTGCAGCTGAGATCAGGATTAAAAAATATTTTGTGAATATATTTTTACAAATCTTTCTTTTTTAAAGTTTTAATATTGTTTTCCTAGATTGGCAGCAAAATATCATGGCCTTTGAAATAAAATGACAAGTCAAAGTCTTCAACAACGAAGAAGTCATTAGAGTTTATGTATATGTCATAAATTCATTGTTAATGTATTGTTAGACCAAGGCAGACAAGAGTACATTCACTGATGAAACACAAGACATTTTCTTAAGGAAAATAAATAGTTGAAAGGAAATAAAAAATATATAAGGGCAAGAAATTCTTTTGATCCTATTTGGATGGATGTTTTTTGAGCTGGCAAAGGGATTATTAAATAGCACCTCAAATTTACAGATAAAATGTAGGTCCTACACATTGTCTAGTAAGCTTTTAAATGTGGGTATTATTGATTCATTGTTACTACATTGGCCAAGCCTGCATTAAGAGAGATGTTTTCTTCCAACAGCATTCACTTTCTTAGAATCTTGTCAATTTTTAAAGCTTTGAAAAACTCCGTTTATAATGTATGGATTTAGATTTGAAAGCCTGAGAAGAAAATAAAATTATATTTATCACAGATTCAATCACATTGAAAGAAACGCCCCCCAAAACAAACAAAACAAATAAAAAACAATCAAACAAACAGAGATTTGCAGCTTCTTTCAATGTATATTGTTTCCAGTTTAGAAAGCATATCCTTAAGGGCAGTGAGCCAGTTCCATCAAAGACTACCTGAGTGTTACTATCAAACGAGTGAGGATGCTCTGATGACATTTTGATTTTCATCTTCAGGTCACAGAAAATTACGAATCCTCTGGAAATAGTAAATCTCATCTTTATGATTTGCTTAACGTGCATTTGGCTTTCTTTCCACCCTACGTAAATGTGCCTTGCTAGGCTTCTAGAAGAAGCCAGGTGCAGAAAAGCCAACCAAGGTTTGCCCCCTCAACTTGAGCCTGCAGGGAGGTGTCATAGATTTTTAGGTTATTGGAAATCAATGCTAATCAGAATTCTTTTTGAAGCAGCAGAAATATTTCCTGGAGTCGCCTTGCAGACACAGCCAGATTTAAGTCGAACAGTCCCCCCAGTGAACTAAATATTGTCTGGAGAGATGGATTTTTGATCACGCTTATATTTCAAAGGAAGATTCCTACTCCTTGAATTTGTATCATATTTCTAAGAACCTGTGAACCTAGAGAACTAATCATTCCTGGTTGATGGGACACAGAAAGCAATACGATTTTCTTTGCAGCAACATTCAATTGATGTTTTCTGAATCAGTGATGCTCAAATAACAATGCCTGTTCAAAAGATTACATGTGCATGTTTGAAAGCATAGTTGACCTGGATTTCTACTAATACAAATAGTAGAAATCCTCAAACTCTTTACTGGAAACATGTATACTCATGCACGCATGCATTCATGTACAGCACTTTAGGAATTGAGGTCTACCCAGTGGACACTGTGCAGTTCCAAATTCGATAGCCCCCAAAGAAACTGAATTCATTTTGAAGTCCAAGAACATTAGAAGAAAGAAAAACCAAAAACTGCCTGCCCAACTTTAAAACAGGGTTTTGAAAATTAAAGATACATGAGTCAGTGGCTCATCTTACAGACCTGAATGCTTTTAATGTTTCACTTCTGGAACAATCTTCTGGCCACAGCATCACTGCCTGTTTCTAGAACAATGTATCATTTCTAAACATGAAAATTCCTTGACTTCCAACAAAAGAGTGCTGGAGAAAGTGAATCCTGATTAAATTTAAAGGCATCCTAGAGTTGTGTAATTACTATGAATTATTAAAATGTAACTGCTTGTGTTTGGTTCTTTATGAGAAAGAATAAAAATGCACAATAATTCTTAGGGCTGTTCAAGTACCGTTGAGCTGATTTATTTACGTTGCAGAATTACACTAAAAGTCCTAAATGGCCAGAGAAGTCACCAGAATGACTTCAAATATAACTTAATCATGAACAGGCTTGTAGAAGAAACAATTTCTACTAGAAAAATGTAATATTTTTTATCGTCACATTATTTTTGCTTTTTCAGCTGTTTGTATCCTAAGGTCTATTACAAAGGATTTTCTTAAAATCTAATTTTATGTGCAGTGCTGACTTTTTTAAAATTTAAGCCCAACATTAGCCTATGAAATTTTAGAATGTTGGGTTGAAGCATGCTATAAATAGATACTGTGCTTCCTAAGCGTAGTTTCTTAAAGGTTATGGAGGTTATGGGTGCAGCAATGGCCTCACTGCTTGTGGTATACAGCCTCTAGCTCTGAGGTGACAATACATACACTATAGGCCTATAGGTTCCTGACCATAAATTATATCTAACCAGGAATATAACAGAAACTTGTTTCTCATTTGTGCAATTGTTTCCCATGTCAGGTGTACCATGGAGCAAATTGAAACCTGGAATTTCTCACTCTAACTTTTTAGTCTGAGGACAAGAAATGTTACTGTACCAAAAATCCCTTAAATTACAAAAGTAAGGATGATTGTGAAATGCATTTGAGTGCTTGCCCCGTTTCATCTAACACAGGCACGAACTTTCTTTCTGTAGCTCTTTGTACTCTAACTTCTTCCCCGGTAACATGGACTGCTAGATGTCTGAATTAATAAGACAAAAACCTATGCTCTTCGGGCTGGCCTGGTGGCATAGCGGTTAAGTGCATGCGCTCTGCTGCAGTGGCCCGGGCTTTGCAGATTTGGATCCCAGGCACGCACCAACACACCACTTGTCAAGCCAGGCTGTGACAGTGTCCCATATAAAGTGGAGGAAGACGGGCACGGATGTTAGCCCAGGGCCAATCTTCCTTGGCAAAAAGAGGAGGATTGGCAACAGATGTTAACTTAGGACTGAGCTTCCTCACAAAAAAAAACAAAAACCTATGCTCTTAAAATCACTTCATTCCTCTTTCTGGGTCCTTATATTCCTTCCTTCACAAGCATTTAATAAGCAGGGTCTCTGTCAGATCCTGAAGCTTTCATGATGATTGAAAGCGGGTACTATGTCTGATTTCATGGAGCTCACCATCTAGTGGAGAAAGCAAATGCTAATCAATTGATTACTAAATAAATATAATGTTGAAAGGGTACTGTGAGAGCATATAATAGAATATATGGAAATAGCCCAAGGCCAGGAAAGGTTTCCCCGAGAAATGATGATTTGAACTGTGATATGAGAATAAGTAGGAAGTAATGTGTTAAATGAACATAGGGGGAAAAAAAAAAAACAAAAGAAAAACATCATGTCCTGTATGATGTGGATTTTTTCGTTTTTCTTTTTAAAAATATTTTTGTTAAAATAGTTTTAGATTCATAGGAAAGCTGTAAAGATAGATAATACAGAGAAAGCTCATATACTCCACACACAATTTCCTCTATTGTTAAGATCTGACATCAGCACGATGTGTTTCTTACAACTAATAAACCCATATTGATACATTACTGTTAACAAAACCCTATACTTCGTTTGGATGTTATTAACGTTTTCTTAATACCTGTTTCTTTCCCAGATCCCATCCAGGATACCACATTGAATTTAGTCCTCATGTCTTCTTAGGCTGCTGTGGGCTCTGACAGTTAATCAGACTTGCGTCTTTTTTGAGGACCTTTGCAGTTTTGAGGAGTACTGCTCAGGCATCTTGTAGAAGGTCACTCAACTGGGGTTTGTCTGATGTTTTTCCTTTAGACAGGGGTCATGGATTTTCAGGAGGAAGACCACAGTGGTAAAGTACTATCCTCATCACATCCAAGGGGCCATGCTATCAACAATCCACATGAGTGTTCACTGATGATATTCACCTTGATCACTTGGCGGATGTCGTATTTGCCAGATGTCTCCACTGTAAATATACTCTTTCCCTTCCTTTACCATAGTCCACTCTTAGGAAGCAAGTCATTAAGGATACATTACACTTATAGGATGTGGGGTTAACCTCCATTTCTGTGAGAAGGGAATAGCTACTTAAATTATTTGAAATTCTTCTGTCTAGTAGATTTGTTTTAACGTGTGTATTAGCATTTTAAAAGGCTCACAATTTAACCATAAAATATTGACTATGCCTCTATCTGGGCAACATGGTTTAGGGGGATTTTAAATATATTTGTACTTTTCTGTATTTCCAAAATTTGCGCGTGTGGTTTTACATAAAAAAAATTACTTAAAATAAAAAAAGAAAACAAGATGTGAAGTCTGCTAGCTTATTTAAATTTGGAATCTATACACATACTACAATTAGATTTTTCTTTAAGTTATTGTATTTTTAAATATACACAAGAGTATATATAAATCACATTTACAGTTTCAAGAAGACAAATGAAATTTATAATAAACATCAGTATACCATCCAGCTTAAGAAATAAAAATATCTCAGAAACTCCTCGTACCCCTTGCTGATTGCATTTCTCTTTATTATGAATGGATCGTCATCCTGATGTCTGTGTCCTTTACCCCCTTGTTTTGTTTATAGTTTTAACATATTTCTATGTATTCTCAAACAGTTTTCGTAACTGAATATAAATTTGTGTCTTTTGCATGATATTATATTTAAAAGATTCTTCCATATTTTTGAATATGGCTGTAGTTGACTTTCACTGCTGTATAGTATTCCAGTATGTGAATACACCTATAGTATATTTATCCTCTCTAATAACCCAATATTGAATGATTTTATGTGTATCAATATTATGAACAATGCTGGTACAAACATTCCTGTGTATGTGTCTTGGTGCCTGTGGGCAAAATTTTTTATAAGGTATATATCTAGCAGTGAAATGGATAGACTACAAAAAGCTACATTATTAAAATATGCTAGATCATTTTCCAAATTTTTCTCCCTATTTATATCTCCACCAAGTGTATGAGAGTTATGATTGTGTTGTGCTCTTGCCAATTCTTGCTATTATTAGACTTTTTAAATGTCGCCAATTTTTTTGTGTGTGAAATGAAACTAAAAGTGGTATATTGCATTTCCCTGATTAATAATAAGATATAGCATCTTTTTTTTATTTGTATTTGGCCATTTCTTTTCCCATATTTGTGAAACACTTGCTCATTTTTGGTGCAGATTAACATTATTCATATTGATTTGTAGAATTTCTTTACATGTTCTGAACTCAGTCTTCTCATGGGTGTTATGTATTGTAAATATCATCTCCCAGTTTTGAGTTTTGTCTTTACACACTTACGCTATTTATCATGGCATTTAATAAGCAGAAGTTCTTCAATTTATCAAACATTGCTTTTATGGTTTCCACTCTATGTATGTTTTAAAAAAATTGTCCCAACCCCACGATCTAAAAGATGTTCTCTATACTTTCTTCTAAAGTTTTTTTTCTTTTACGTGTATTATTTGTTTCATCTAGAATTGATTTTCATTAATATGAAGCAAGGATTTTTTAAAACTTGTTTCTGTATAGATAGCAGATTGTCCCAGCATTATTAATGGTCCATAATTTACTTAGTATTCTTCAATATCATTTCTTTATATATCACACTTCCAAGTTTACATAAGTCTATTTCTGATCTTTCTATGCTATTCTTTGGTCCTTTCTTTTATCTCTGCCAAGAGCATACAGATTTTTATCAATTCAGCTTTATAATAATTCTGGAAATCAAGGAAAGGTTGTCTTTCTGGTTCTTCTATAATAGAAGTGTTTTCACTATTCTCAGACCTTAGCTTCCTGATATCCATCTTACGATCAGCTTGATAAGTCCACAAAACTATCTTTCTTAATTGGAATTGTATTGATTTTTTTTAAATCAATCTGGGGAAAAGTAACATTTTTAATGTATTGAATATTTGTATTTATAAAATATATATAATAGCAATAATAAAAATATAAACAACAATAATAATGTATAATAACATATATTTACATAGACCTCCTTTAATATATTTTAAAGTAATTTTATAGTACTTACATAAAGGTCTTGATAAGTTTGGGGAGACTTATTCCTGATACTTTATATTATGTACTAATATTTGTGACTGGTATGTATTTTTAATAACATTTTCTAACTGTGGGTGATATATAAAGTGTAATTAAATTTTAATATCGATCATTTAATAATAATGCTAAAACTTTCTCTATAATTAAGTAGTTTATCTTATGGATTATTTTTAATGTAAATAATCATACTGGCTATGAATAGTGGCACTATTTTTCTTCCTTTCCAAATTTTGTGACTTGTCCTTATTTTATATGTCTTATTTCCATTGCTGGATGTCTAGTGCAGTATTGAATGGAAATGATGTTAGCTGTCATTCTGGTCTTGTTACTGATTTTGCATTATTATATTATTTTATATCACTAATATTTGTTAAAATAATATAAGTATACTGAAGTATTGATAACTGCAGTTTAACTGTTTCATGTTTGATATCTAGATTAGATCTAGAAATGTCCTTTCGTGTGGCCAGTGTTAATCTGATTCAAATGGTAAGATATGCCCACATTTGTATTTGTTTTGTGAATACTTTTTTTTTTTTTTCAAATGCATGCAAATGCTATTGTGATTAAGAAAGTTGGTTACAGCGATAGCTAATGCATGCTTCTAGAATTTTGTGAATACTTTTAAATGTACTATTGTTAGGGCTAAAAATAAATTCTCATATATATATAAAAACTATATTACCACACATATTGTTATAGTTCAATATTTAATTTGTCAAATATACTAAGAATCTATACATACTTTGGTACCTATATTGATATCAAACTTTTCCTCTATGTAGAAACTACACATTTAATTAACACCTGAAAATCTTTGCTATTCAATTTCTCAGTATGTATTTTGGTCCCCTGGATATGCATGTGTGCAGCGGATAACAGTACAGAGAGGAAAATTAACTGGGGCTATGAATTCTGAAGAACATTAATGTGGAGCCTGACTATCACTAATCTTACCCACATAGATGGCAAGGAAACTGTTTCCCTCTAACTCCTACATGTGGCCATCACCAAGTTCCCAGTGAAATCAGCATGATTTCACTGAAGTGCCCTAGGTTGCAGATTCCTTAGGTCCTTCCCTGGGGAAATATCACCCATTATTGTTTCCCTTTAAAGGAGAGAATGAAAAGAGAGAGACAATGCAAGCTAGACTCCCTCAACCTTCCTTCTGACCTTGATCCCTGCATCTTACTTGTTTTAAAGGTGTCTTTTTGATCAGTGAATAGAAATTGAATTTGGAAGAAAATGTTTCCATATAAGTAACCTCTGTTGGCAGGAGTGCAAAGTGAAACCAGTAAAAGAGCTTTAAAAGGCAACATTCTATATTGTGCCAGATTTCACTTGGATTGTAAGACATTTTGCAAGCTGAACATGGCACAATGGTGGAATTGGCAATAGTGTTTACCCTGCTTTCTTTCTGCTTTGCGTAAAGAAAGTTATCTTGCGTGCATGTGTATGTGTGTGTGTGTGTTTACTCCTTGCTTTTCCTTTTCTGGGGAATGAACAGCCCTGGTAGCCCTCATTGTTACTTTGTCTAGCTTCCCAGTTTCTGCAGCATCACTTTCCAATCATGTCCAGATAGGATTGTGATATTGAAATAATACTATTGTTATTCCCTGGCCACAGAGCCTGCTCATTCTGATGTGAATTGCAATGACATTTAAAATGGCTGACTGTACAAAGTGCACAGAAAAGTTAAGAGTAGCCAAGAAAAAGCTTTGAAATTCAACAATTGTATTAAGTTGTAGGCAAAAGAATTACATGTATTTAAACAAATTTTGCAATAAAAGACCGGTGTTTGTGTATGGATGCCACCTCCAAATTCTTCCCCATTCATTCAAGAAAAAACAAGACAGGAAAAACAAAAAATAAGTAGTTCTAGTACTCCAAAAATATATTCTTTGAGATGTTTGCACTCCATCTATTCTGAAGAAGGATAATGAGCAGAAGATTTTGTTGATCCATTCAATTCCAGTAGAGTGGAACTAAAAATAGCATAAAGTTTTGTTGAAATTCAAATGTATTTCAAGGCTGACTCTATTGCTTTCTAAGTAAGGACGAAAACAAAGTAAATCACCAGACTTAAATGATTTTAATAATAAATTTTATGTTCTTCTCCGTGTCTGGGACATCCTTCTCTCTCTTCTATGGCTCTTAAAATCCTACCAATTTTCATGAACCAACTTCTGTCTCATCACTTCTACAAGAACACCACAATCCCCTAATAATGATCTTCCTTTTTAACTTAAAACTTAGACATTTTAGAGAAGTTTTAGGTTTACAGAAAGATTGAGCAGAAAGTACAGAGAATTTTCATATACCCCCTTTTCCCTTCTGGTACATTTTTCCCTATTATTGCTATCTTACATTAGAATGATATATTTGTTATAATTGACGAATCAATATTAATACGTTAGTATTGACTAAAGTCTGTGGTTTACTCTTCGTGTTTTACCGTTCTATGGCATATGCACTATGCATTTGATATATGCATTATGTCATGTATCTACCATTACGGCATCATATTGAGTAGTTTCACTGCCCTAAAAATGCCCTCTGCTCCACCTATTCCTCCCTCCCCCTCTCCCTAGTAACCACCATTCTACTGTCTGTTACTGTGAGTTTGACTTTTTTATGTTCCACGTACGTGAGATCAAGCAGTATTTGTCTTTCTGTATCTGGCTTATTTCACTTAGCAGAATGCCCTCCAGCTCCATCCATGTTATTGTAAATGGAAAGATTTCCTTATTTTTTAAGGCTGAATAATATTCCATTGTATGTGCGTGTGTGTGTATATATATATATATATATATATATATGCATAGATATATATATATATAATCACATTTTCTTTTTCCATTCATCCATCAAAAGACACTTAGGTTGCTTCCATATCTTGGCTACTGTGAATAACGCCGCAATGAATATGTGAGTGCAAATATCTCTTTGAGATATAGTCATTTTATTTCCTTTGGACTTATACCCAGAAGTAGGATTGCTGGATCATATGGTGGTTATATTTTTAATGTTTTGAGGAACTTCCATACTGTTTTCCATAATGGCTGCACCAATTTGTAATCCCATCGACAGTGTGTAAGCGTTCTCTTTTCTCCTCATCCTGGTCAACCCTTATTGTCTTTTGACATTTTGATAATAGCCATCCTCAGAGGTGTGAATTGATATCTCATTGTGGTTATGATTTACATTTCCCTGATGATTAGTGATTTTGAGCATCTTTTCACGTATGTGTTGGCCATTTGTATGTCCTCTTTGGAAAAAATGTCTATTAAGATCCTTTGCTTATTTTTTAATTGGGTTATTTGTTCTTTTTCTATTGCGTTTTTTGAGTTTCTTTTATATTTTGGATATTAAACCCTTATTGGATATATGTTTTGCAAATATTTTCTCCCATTAATTTGATTGCCTCTTCATTTTGTTAATTGTTTCCTTTGCTGTGCAGAAACTTTTTAGTTTGATGTAGTCCCACTTGTTTATTTTTGCTTTTGTTTCCTGTGCTTTTATTGTCATTCCAAAAAATCACTGCTGAGAGCGATGTCAAAGAGTTTTGCCCTCTATGTTTTCTCCTAGGAGTTTTATAGTTTCAGGTCTTAGATTTATGTATTTAATCCATTTTGAGTTGATTTTTGTATATGATATAAGATAATAGTCTAATTTCATTTTGTTGCATGTGATTATCCAGTTTTCCCATCACCATTTATTGAGGAGACTATCCTTTCTCCATTGTGTATTCCTGGAACTTTTGTTAAAGATTAGTTGACCATATAGGCATGGGTTTATTTCTGGGCTCTCCATTCTGTTGCATTGGTCTATGTGATTATTTTTATGTTAACACCATACTGTTTTGATTAATCTAGATTTGTAACATAATTTGAAATCAGAATGTGTAGTGCCTCCAACTTTGCTCTTCTTGCTCAAGATTGCTTTAGCTATATGGAGTCTTTGTGGTTCCATATGAATTTTAGGATTTTTTTTTATATCTGTGGAAAAATTGAAGAGGAAGCAACACTTCCAAACTCATTTTATGAGGCTAGCATTACCCTTATACTAAAGCCAGACAAGAACAGTTTAAGAAAAGAAAATTACAGGTCAATATTCCTGATGGACATATGTGTAAAAATCCTCAAGAAAATATTAGCAAACTGAATTCAACAGCACATTAAAAGGATCATGTACCATGCAGTGAGGAGGGATTTACCCTGGGATGTAAGAATGGTTCAAACATACACAAATCAATCAATGTGAAACACCATATTAATTTAATGAAGTATACAAATTATTAGATAATATCAGTAGAGGCAGAAAAAGCATTAGACAAAATTCTATCACCAAATTGAGTACAGAAGGAATGTACTGAACACAGTGAAGGCTGTGCATGACAAGCCCACAGCCAACATTGTACTCAATGATGAAAAGCTCAAGAGATCAAAAGATCAAGAACAAGACAAGGATGCCCACTCTCACCACTTTTACTCAACATAGTACTAGTACTCAACATAGTACTAAGTCCTAGCCAGAGCAATTAGGCAAGAAAAATAAAAGCCTTGAAAATTGGAAAGGATAATGTCTCTGCAAATTGCATGATCTTATACGTAGAAAAGCCTAAAGACTCCACAAAAAAACAGTTAAAACTAAATTCACTGAATTCACTAAAGTTGTAGGATACAAGTCAACATACAAAAATCTGTTGTGTATATACACAAACAATGAATTCTATGAGGAAGAAATTAAGAAAACTATCCCAATTTACAATAGTATCAAAAAGAATAAAATACTTAAGAATTGATTTAACCAAGGAGGTGTAAGATCTATATCCTGAAAACTATAAAGCATTTATGAGGGCCGGCCCCATGGCTTCGCGGTTGGGTGCACGCGCTCCGCTACCGGCGGCCCGGGGTTCGGATCCTGGGCGCACACTGACGCACCGCTGCTCCGGCCATGCTGAGGCCACGTCCCACATACAGCAACTAGAAGGATGTGCAACTATGACGTACAATTATCTACTGGGGCTTTGGGGAAAAAAAAAAAAAAGGAGGAGGATTGGCAATAGATGTTAGCTCAGAGCAGGTCTTCCTCAGCAAAAAGAGGAGGATTAGCATGGATGTTATCTCAGGGCTGATCTTCCTCACAAAAAAAAATTAAACAGTGATGAAAGAAATTGAAGACATAAATAAATGTACAAACATTCCATGTTCATAGATTGAAAGAATTAATATTGTAAAAATATTGTAAAAAATGTCTGTACTACTAAAAGCAATCTACAGATTCAATACAGTCCCTATCAAAATTCCAATAGTATTTTTCACAGAGTATGTTTATCTTTAAAAGAAGCTGCCAAACTGTCTTTCAGGATGGCTATACCATTCTACATTTTCACCAGCAATGAATAGACTTCCTGTTGCCCCACTTCCTCACCAACATTTGGTATTTCAGTGTTTTGGATTTTAGTCATTCTAATAAGCATGTAGTGGTATCATATTGTTGTTTTAATTTTCAATTCCCTAATGACATGTTGTTGAATAGCTTTTCTTGTGTTTATTTGCCAGCTGTGTATCTTCTTTGATGAGGTGTCTGTTCAGATCTCTTATCCATTTTTAAATTGGATTGTTTGCTTTCTTATTGCTGAGTTTTTCAAGTTCTTTGTCTATTTTGGATATCAGTCCTTTGCCATATATGTGTTTTGTAAAAATTTTCTCTCAATCTGTGGCTTGTCCTTTTAGTCTCTTAACAGTATCTTTTGCAGAGGAGAGCTTTTTAATTTTAATGCAGTCCAACTTATCATTTTTTTTCATGCATCATGCTTTTGGTATTGTATCTAAGAAGTCATTACCAAACCCACAGTCACTTAAATTTTCTCCTATGCTATCTTCTAGCGATTTTATAGATTGGTGTTTACATTTAGATCTATGATCCACATAGAGTTAATTTTTATGAGATGTACAGTTTATGTTAAGGTGTTGTTTTTTTTGCTTGTGGATGTCCAGTTGTCCAGCACCATTTGTTGAAAAGACTGTCTTTCTCCATTAAGTGGCTTTTGTTTCTTTTTCTCAAAGATAAGCTGACATTATGTGTGTTTTCCTATTCCAGGGCTCTCTATCCTGTTCCACTGGTCTACTTGTCTATTGTTTCACCAATTCCACACTGTCTTGATTATTGTGACTGTGGTACATTTTGAAGTTGGCTGCTGTTAGTCCACTGACTTACTTCTGCTTCAATATTACGTTGCCTATTCTAGGTCTTTGTCTTTCCATATCAACTTTAGAATCAGTTTGTCAATAGCTACCAAGTAATTTGCTTGATTCAATCTGTGAACCAAGTTGTGGAAAACTGATATATTAACAATATTTAGTCTTCCTATCAATGAACATGGACTATCTTTCCACTTATTTGGATCTTCTTTGATTTCTTTCATCACATTTCTGTAGTTTTTCTCATATATATCTTGTACATATTTTGTTAGAATTATGCCTAAGCGATTTTTTTGTTCTTGCTAATATAAATGGTCTTGTGTTTTTAAGTTTCAAATTCTAATTGCTCATTGCTGATATATAGGGAGGAAATAGGACTTTTATATATTAACATCATATCCTACAATCTTGCTATAATTGCTTATTAGCTTCAGTACAGTTTTTTCCTTGATTCTTTGTGAAAATTCCTAATAGTTTTATTGCAATTTACACCCTGATGAGAGAAATCAGAAGCTGAATAAATCTGATAGAATGAGTGGATATTTGTTGTTTTGTCAAGCGATATTTACAGAGCATCCACTATGTGCCAGATACTGTACCTGATTTTGAGGGTACAGAGAAGAACAAGATAAGCAGGTTACATTTCAGATATGTATGTAAAAAGTTTTAAAATTATGCCATGAAGAATTTTCTGAATTAAGTATAAGGACCTATGGATGCAGTGTCTTAGCCCATTCAGACTGCTATAACAGAAAAATTCCAGACACTAAGTGTCTTACAAACAATAGAAATATGTTTCTCATAGTTCTAGAGGCTGGGAAGTTCGAAATCAAGTTGCTAGCAGAGTCACTGTCCAGTAAATGCCTGTTTTCTGGTTCATAGATGGTGCCTTCTTGCTATGTCCTCACCTGGTGTAAGGAGCAGGGATCTCTGTGGGGTCTCTCATAAGAAGATTAATCCCACCCATGAGGGTTCCACCTTCATAACCTCAGCACCTCCCAGAGAGTCCACCTTCTAATACCATCACCTTTACGGCTTAGGATTTCAACGTAAGAAAATTGGTGGGACACAAACATTCAGACTGTAGCAAATAAGAGGGTGACCAAGCCACAGAGGCACCTTAGTGTAGTGATGTCTAAACCGAGGCATGAAAGAGTAATTATAATTAGCCAGGCTAGGGTGGGGGAAATATTTTGAAATGGGTTCAAGATTTTTCAAACAGTAGAAAGAATCAGAGAAAACAGCTAGTTTTGAGACAGAGCGAAGGCTTGAGTAACTGAGCTTACTTCACTAGCTCTGGAATTCAGAATTTGAAATGAAAAATAGCTAGAGGAAAAAAAGAGACATAAGCAAGGAAACTCATATGAATATAGATGTTAGAAATACAAATAGACAATCGTGCCAGATATAAGGTAATAGAGAAAGGTGGGGGCACTGGAGAAATAGATAAAATGTTATGCCTGGTCTAAATGAAGTATTACTTTTTGTATTACTGTATTGTCCAAAAAAACACAGTGGGTTTCATCAGCCGCTAGCTTATGATCATTGAATATAGCCACAAGTGGCCTCTCTCAAGTCGTGTTAAGAAGTTTGAACTGGAGACCTGACAGAGAAGATTTTTTATTTTCCCTTGTCTTCTTTGCTCCAAGTATAAGCATTCCACCCTTTATGGATATTGTGGCAACAATTGTATTCTGTAAATTCCCCACTTGTATTTGTGGCCCAGGTTTTTATTCATTTCTAACAAATTCAATTATAATTTTTGTACATTTGCAACACTGACAATAAATTAACTTCAGATCTTAATCAACCTTGAGCCAGCTATGTTTTCACAAAGCACCACAATGACCTGAAAGCTAATGCATTTTCTTCTATTTCTTTTTCTGAATTAGGTACGATGTTTTTATGAGAAAGTACTTCAAAGCATTCTGATTCATGTTACTTTTAAATTTATAGGTGTTTATACTATTTTTCATTGCTCAACACACTTATTTTAATCCTCCAGTTGTGGCATAAGTAATTTAATATGCTAGGCCATTGAGTACAGCTAGACTTGGAAAGAACAGTTGCATGCTAGACATGACTCGTATGAGCCTTTTCTCCAAGGCCTTTACAGAATCATCCCAGAATGTCTGCTTACTCAGTAACATAAATTATTTGGCCTGACACCTAAAAGTTTGAAAAGTTATCACGAATAAGAATACAGTGCATGAAATTCATAATAGTTTTGCCACCTAAAGGATACAGGTTAGAGATAAACTTCATGATTTTAACAAGAACATGCGAGTTGTCTCGTTTTTTTCCCCATAGAGCAATATCCAGCTTTTTACATTTTTAATTACACTTGGCTTTGAAAGACCTTGTGGACTTTCTGAAGTGTTCTGCATCAAGCCTTTGTGAAATTTGGGGAAATGATTTTATTTTCCCCCTCTAGTTTTATTCTTCTGGGGTAACAAAATAAAGACTTTATTTCTTTTATTATTTGTTTTTTTTGTGAGGAAGATCAGCCCTGAGCTAACATCCATGCTAATCCTTCATTTTTTGCTGAGGAAGACTAGCTCTGAGCTAACGTCTATTGCCAATCCTCCTCCTTTATTTTTTTTTTCCCCAAGGCCGCAGTAGATAGTTGTACGTCATAGGTGCACATCCTTCTAGTTGCTGTATGTGGGACGCAGCCTCAGCATGGCCGGAAAAGCTGTGCGTTGGTGCGCGCCCAGGATCCGAACCCGGGCCGCCAGCAGCGGAGCGCGCACACTTAACCACTAAGCCACGGGGCCAGCCCAATAAAGACTTTAAATTTGAGTTTTGTGGCTGCTTCTTCAAGCTGTCCTGACACTTCAGTTGATGGTTTGATTTACTAGATCGAAAACTTGCAGTTTATACAGGGCTATATTTTTAAAACTCGTGAGTGTAAGACTATGCAATGCAATTATGCACACATGAGAGAAAAATGCAGAGCTAATAAGGACATAGTGTGATGCGTACTCCTAGAAACACTAATCCTCACAATATGCATGTAATTCATTTCCCGCTAAGCAGAGTTAGAGTCACTACATTGCAAGCCTTTTAAGGACAGGTGGCTTGTCCTAATTATCTTCTCAGTCCCTGAAACACATAACATAGTGTTTACCACATAGTGGGTATTCCATATAATAACTGCTGAATAAATAAATGAATTTTATATAAATAGAATTTTCTCCACATACCATAAAATTTAGAAGAAATGGGAGAAATTATGATGTTCCACAAGATATTTGTGTAAAAGGAAACAGGAAACATTTGAAAGAAATGTTAGTGTGTTATCATGAAATACAGAAATATGAAATTGGAATGTTAAATTACTGCAAGAACTTGGAAATACGTGTAACATATTTTGTGTTAATTACTTCCCTCAGTATTCACCACACAAAACATCCCATTGTGTTTTATACTCATGATGGTCAACATTGTTATCAAATGTTTCTTATTGCTAGGCAAAATATGAAATTGAATCCTGAAATTATCTAGATAATTTAGTGCACATAGACTCTAAATTAAAATATGTCACACCAAATAATACATGTTTGAGATTTTATTTAGGGGAAGACATTTTGTTCATTTTATTATTTCTCAGTCTCAGCTGTACTCACTGATGAAATTAACCTAAACCATCACTTCTGACTTTTGTCTCAAGACTTTTGAGGAAAATAATTGAATAAAAAGGGAAACTGTTTTGCTAGATTCAAGTAAGTAATGTAAAAGATTATTCTGATTCTCACACACTCTGAGACACTTATCAGAGCATGCAGTGAAATGAGATAATAGATGTAAAATGCTTAGTCCCACATTAATGCAAAACAAATGTGCAATATATGTCTAAAAACATTGTAGTAGTTAGTTTTAAATGGAGCTATCCTTCCTTGAGAATTAAAAACTTTTAATCATTCCACTCTCAGGGCTTAAAAATTAGAAACAATGCATTGTAGCACACATCAAGTTCCAACCTGTATTTACAAAAACATCTCTATACCTGCCTTTTGATCTGCCAGAAAGAGTTTTCTGATGTACTGAGTAACACCCCCTGTAGACTCATTACCCACGTTCAACAGGTGTGTGTGAGGATGCCCGTACAGCACTAATTCCTCACTGCACACAAATATTCATGTCAAAGAAAGTGTTTTAATTTTGTAGCTGAGATTTGTTAGTGCCATTTGGTTCGGTTTTCCATTTTACTACCTCTATTATGATTTTTTGGGAAGGAGGAGGACATATAAAAATTTACATACAATCTGTTGTGTGATTGAATTTTTTTCTGGACATGTAGTTCTTCTACTCTCTCTAACCCAGATGTTTGAAATGTATTGTTGAAAACAGCATTTTCCCTTCCCTTGTCTAATAGGCTTGGGGATTAAAAGCATGCAATTCCAAGTAAAGGATAAGGAGAGAAATGAAGTATTTTTGAGCTGAAGGGTATCATTAACTGAGACACCGCTGAGATTGCAGCAGTTCAACACCACCATGTCAACCAAAAAAAAAAAAAAAAGTGTTCGAATACTGTGAAAGGAATCAGTCTTTAAAGGAAAAATGAGCAATGTCAGAAAAAATCCTGAAAAATGATATAACTATTCTGGTTGATAGTACAAATCATGAATAAATCATATACTGCAAGGGAAGCATGAAAATAGGTTGGTATCTAGGACATCGGATGCTGAATTCTTAGGGAAAAAAGTGATACACATATTGTCCCTTGCATTTCCCACAGTAGTAAAAGGAACTGATCTGTTGAAATAGTTGACTTCTGTTGGACTCTAATAGGAATATCTTGTTTTCTGAAGGCTAGATTCACTTATGTCTTCATGTTTTAGAAATTTATTGAGCATGACTTTAGTCAATGTCTTCCTTTTTATCCCAAAATGTTTGTGTAACAATCTCAGGACAACTTCAAATGTCCACAGACCTGTTGTGTGGCTTACTCAAACCAAGACTTGCTCTCAGTTAATTATTGAAATTATTAATTTCTAATATTGACATTCTCAACTTTCTAAATTATTTCATAACCAATGCTAAGGGCTAAACTTAATCTCCTCTGATCCCAAAAGTATGAATTTAAAATTAGGAAATTTGGAGAAAGATTATAGAAAATGCTTCTTAGGATTGTGAGTTGCATCAGTCTGAGAGTCACTATTTTCCCTACCCAGTAAGGAGTAGGGGCTAGGCGAGAGTCTAACAGGAAAGTGAGATGAAAATGCTGGGCTATTTTTTATTTCCTACAATCAGTAAACACAGTTAGATTTCCTTAATTTTTTTTGTAATTAGATTATTTTCTATTATTTCATAAATTTTGCTACTTGTATACACACAAATGTATGAAAACTCAAATCCAAATTATGAAATTTCCATACCATCTGCATAAACATATTTCTGTTGATTTCAGTCTTTTGTCTCCATTCTTAGATTTGAAGCTCTTTTATGCTTTCCCTTGACTCCATTTTTAAGCACCTGACACAGCCACCAATTGCCATTGGCCACGTGTTGAATAAAATAAAGGCGGGAGCTGGAATTATTCCCGTGACTGTCATAGTGCATTATGATAGAGCTGTGAAGATGTAGGTTTTTGACATAAATGGAGGAAAGTTGAGTAAATACCAGGGCTTGGTTTGAAGCCATGCCTTATTTCATTGTTTCTGATTCTAGCATAGGGACCTCCAAAAATTAAGCCTCTACAACTTGTTCTTAAACACTCTTAATTCATTACTTCTAATTCAAAGACAAAAAGGAGGCCTGCATATCTGCTAGATTTGTAGATTCTGTAGATAGTAACTTGAAGTCAGGGCCAGGATCCAAACCTGCGAAACCCGGGCCTCCGAAGCAGAGTGCGTGCACTCAACCGCTTGAGCCCCGGGCCAGCCTCTCGATGGATTTTTTTAAATGGGGCATATACACAGAATGGAATTTTACTCAGCCATAAAAAAGAATGAGGTTCTGATAATACATCTTACAACATGGGTGAACTTTGGATTCTACTCAAAAGAAGCCAGACACAAAAGCTATATATTGTTTGATTCCATTTATATGAAGTGTCCAGATTAGGCAAATCCATGGAAACAGAAAGCAGTAGTTGTTGCCAGGATTTTGGGGGAAGGGGAATGTAATGTGACTGCTTACATGTATGGAGTATCTTTTTGGGTGAAGAATATGTTCTGGAATTAGATAATGATTATGGATGCACAATTCTGTGAACATTCTAAAAACCACTGATTTGTACACTTTAAAATGTCAATTTTATGGTATCTAAATTATATTCCAATAAAGCCATTAAAATGAAAATAATGAAATTATATGGTCATTATATAGTTCAAGATATATGTGGTGGGAAGTATACAGGATCAGCTATGAAGTATTCTTGACAAATTTGTTTAATCTAAATCTAATCTAACTTTTAGGATTAATTTATTATAGTTTATAGAAAACATAGGGGACAGAGTAATAAATTATTCCACAAGGAAACAAACTGAAAGATCTAAAATATAAAACATTCTTACAGGCAATTGGTTTGGTTTGTTCAAATAGTCAATGCCTTGGGGGAAGAAACCTCTATGGCAAGTTTTGTGAAGTTCTAGGTCAGCGAGCTAGAGACACAATAATCACACTGCTATGTATGAACTTTTATTGTTACCTGGTTCAAAAAAATAACATAAAAAAGATATCTTGGAAACAAGTAGGAGGATGTGAATATGGGCTGTAAAGCATATTATACTAAAGAATTACTATTATTTTAAACACTACAATGCTTTGTTTCAATAGGAGGATGACTTTTTTTTTCTAATTATTACATGCTGAAGTATTTAGGGATGAAATAATATGATATTTGCACCTATTTTCAAATGACTTAGCAAGATGATTGATAAATATATGGCTGGATGAATAGACGGATGGATAAATGGTTAATTAAATGGATGGATGGATAGAAAGAGAGAGCAATTATGGAAACACACATATAATTATTGAATCTAGTAGTGGGTACATGAATTATTGTGTAATTCTTTCCAATTTTCAGCATGCTTAAAAGCTTTCAGACTTGTAAAACAAATACTAGAGGAAAAGGAAATATGATTTATATTGGCCTTATTAATAGTAAATCCCAAAACAGAGATTTTTGAGCAAGTGATATGTTAAGGGAATGCTCTCGTGCAAAATCTATGAGAAAGTAAAGGAAGCAAGATAGGGATATGAGGAAAGCCAAGGAAGGATTTGACTTCAGGTGAATTCTAGCCTCAGCCTGATCCTGCCAGGCACTCTGAAGCATAAATTGCAACATCTCCACCTTAAAACAGGGGAACAATGTCCCACCAGTTGTTGGCTGTGGGCTTCCCGGGTGGGAGAGGGGCATAATGCTCAGGCATCTCTAGGCTAAAGGGTTCTCCTTGCCCAATGGCTCTCTTCTAGGGAACTTTACAGGTGAAAGCTGTTATAGACAGCCCCTGCAGCAGTTTGTGAATGTATTATGCTTCCATGGAAGGTGTGCATTCCACACTAAACAACCAAAAAAATGGATGAAATACATAAAACTATGTATTTCATACATTGGACAACAGGCAGTGGAGGACTGTGATGTCTGAGAGAAGGAAAACCCTACAATAAGGTGATCCCTACATTGGAATGGCCTGTTGTATGGAGACAGTTTCCAGACAGAAGTACAAAGCAGGGGGACTCAGAGCTCGGAGGTGTCTCTGAGTAAAGAGACCAAGAATGGAGTTTTAATCCTATTAGACATTTTTAATATGGATTGAACGTGTACATTTTGGGTATCTTCTATATGGAGTCTGCTACGTGCTACAAAAATACAAGAGGAGATTCTTTAAAACACTTTCTTTAACCTACATTTTAAAAAATTACTAGAATATTTGCATTTCCCTTCTCAGTAACAGAAGAGAACTTGAACATACATTTGCTCATGTTAAAATCTGTCATCGTTAATATAGACTAGCGCTTTCCATTCTATTAGTTTCATTAGTTTACTCGTTTTATGTTTGTTTTCTTTCCAGAATAATTTTTGACATTCAACCACAGAGCACCCTTCCCCTTCTCCCCTGCTTCGTCTCAGAGTCTTTTGATTAGGGGTTGATAAAAACAACTTCTGCAGAGCTATGAAGTGGAAGATGGAAGGCCACAGAAAATAAAGGCTTCTTCCTTGTAATTAAGTTAAATAAGGGTTTATTTATTCCCTTTTTTATATCTAGTACTGTCAAAAGTGTAATAACAACACAGAAGAATTTAAGGAGTTTATAAAGGCATTTGTTGTACACAGCACACGAGTACATGGCAGGATTAACAGTAATTGACAGCAGTGCAAGAAAATGTGCGGTGATGTGTCAACTGGAACAATACCAGGGGCAAAATGTGAATAGGGATAGATGTGATGGGAGCTTGAGGAGAAACCCCCATAGTGGGGATATTGACAAGACTTGTTCTTTACAACTACAAAGAAAGCTGAAAATATGAAAACACCGTGTGTATGTGTGTGTGTGTGTAAAGGCAAAGCTGACTTTGTCAAAGTATTTGATAGGAAACTAAGAAATAATACCACAAACATAAAATATCTCCCAGCTTCTGAAGAAATATTACTGATTTCACAGCAACATGAATGTAACTGAAAAAAGATCCTCTACCAATGAAAACATGTAAATATTTTTTTGTCAGCATTTCTGGCTCAGCATAATGTTGTTTAGAAAACCATACCTTTTGGTGGTTAACTGAAAAATATATAGATTGATACTAGTAAACTTTAAAGGCTAGTGATTTTAAAGTAGCTATTTGTTTTTCCCATAAGAGACTATAAATAATTAATTAATAAAATAAAATCTCGCTAAAATTTCCTGATGAAAAGATACTTTTTATACTTTGAATTTTTACTTTGAGTAATCATTCTATTCAAGAAATTGTAATTTTTCAAACTGAATACCCCCTTTTCAAATGATGTCACATTATATCCAAATAAAGATTGGCATTAAATATTTCCTGGAGTGCTCAAAACTCACACATAGGGGCCATCCCGTGGCTTAGCGGTTAAGTGCGAGCGCTCTGCTAGTGGCAGCACCGGCTGGGATCGCGGTTGCGCATGCACTCACCGCTTGTCGGGCCATGCTGAGGCGGCAACCCACGTACAGCAACTAGAAGGATGTGCAACTATGACATACAACTATCTACTGGGGCTTTGGGGAGAAAAAGGGAAAAAAAAAAAGGAGGATTGGCAATGGATGTTAGCTCAGGGCCAGTCTTCCTCAGCAAAAAGAGGAGGATTAGCATGGATGTTAGCTCAGGGCTGATCTTCCTCACACACACACACAAAAAACACACATATAGATAAGACAGTATTATCTTCCCATTTGTAATGCACCATACATCACGCATGGATTGCATAATTCAGAAATCCGTGAAGTATGCTACTATTTGAGCAAAATATGACATTTTTTCAAGTTGGCATTATTAGATTATCTAGTAATCGTGGTTCTCCAGCATTTTGTCTTCCAAATAGAAAAACTTTTCAGATATAGTATTTTATAATTTTTTTGCAATTATTCCACAGGATTGTGTGTAATTCCATTTTATGGTTAGGAAAATTGAGAGTCTCAGATGTTAAATGATTTGCATAAAATCACAGTCATTAGTAGTCAAGTCAGAGTTCAAATTCAGACTTTTGGACTAAAGATCTCATCTAATTCTACTCTGCCATCCTTCTTTCTCAAGTAGTTTGGGTCTACCTATATCTTGAATTAATACAAGTCTCATTATATCCTTTCCACTCCCAGTTGTGAGAAATTAATTTGAGCTACTGGAATTGGCACAGACAAATCTCTTGCTTCCCACTAAAAAGAGGAGCAAGTTATTACATTTCTGTGCATGAAAGAAATGTATTAATATAATAATTGTCAGATTGAAAACAAACAAATATTCTATTTAAATGATTGAATTTCACTAAGCTACAAACCTAAACAACAATCATTGCCAAATACAAATCCTTCCGTTCCCTACGAATCCTGAATATTTAGATATATATTAACTGCTCAACTGGACAGGATGTTTTTTTTCTTCACACGTAGTGTATGAACTATTCAAGCAATTATCTGATAAGGTTAGTTTTAAGATCACAATACATCTTAAGTGGTACACTTTATACTGAAAACCTGGAAAATGATTATTTGAAAAACATATAGAAGCTAAGTACATTTGTTGTGATTTAGGAAATATTATGCATATACACGACTAAACTGCTTCTATAAATATGTTTTGACTTGTTTGTTTGTCTGTTTGTTTACAAGTTGAATGAAATAAAGTTACACATGACACAAATCTTTTAAATGATTATGTTAACAGCTAAATCACCACTAAATACTTCTAAATACTTCTAAAATCATATTAGTCAAAGCTTGGCTATTAAGCATGCTGTTAATTTCACAAAGTGTAGGTTTAACCCACTATCAATAAGGTTGCTTTGTTCATGTCTGATGAGAACTGAATGAGTACTTATGAAAAATACTATTATATAATAGATTCTAGCTTCTTTGTTACAAAACATAAACTGAACTTGTTTTCTTCTCCATTTTAGAAAATACAACTATTTCCAACCTTCATTTTTGAACATTTGTTATCTTTATATTATACCTGTGTTACCAATAAGGTAGATGTAGACAAACATTTAGCTTTGGTGAAGAATGGAAGGGGTAACAGCTGCTTCTACAGGCTTTCTCTAGCCTCAAGGACACCCAAGTCTTTCAACCTTGGTCCATTCTCCTTGTAGCATGAATTCAAGAGATTTTTAGGAACACACCCACACCAGATTCGAGATAAATGAAACTCCAGTCAAGGAATAAACTCTTGACCAAGCATTGCACCTGGTGGTCGAGACTGTTTATGAAGTATTGAGAACCAGCACAGATGAGACACAGCAGCCTGGAGGATGGGGCAAATCTTCTGCACTTCAGGGACTGTGTTAAGGGCCCATAGTGCACACCTGTGAGGCTATGTGACTAAATAGGTTTAAACATGAAACGGACTCCAGAGCCCCGAGTTGAATTGCCAACACACACCCAGCCTTATCTCTCATGACCACTCATCTCCCAAATTTCAAAGGACTGAAGCATCAGAAGATGGACCCAGGAATCAGAAGACTCGTGCTGTGATGTTTCAGGGTATGCTATGGTGTTTTCTGTCCTCCATCCTGTCTTATAAGTAAATGTATTTGATGCTGAGCACAGCTTGTTGTGCCTTTTTGATGTGATTGTAAATCTGAATCCAGACCATGCCATATTAAAACAGAGCTGGTGGTTCAGGAGGGCTTAAGATTTTTCTCCTATGCATCAGAATAATTACCTGATATTTCTTTACCTTATTTAAAATTCTGTTCATACTATGATTCCATGCTGGATAAGCACCACTCACTCCTTTTCTCAAAACATACACATGATGTCATACACGCATATGCATGTGCTCTGGAGCTCCACTACGACTTGGAGTTGACTAGAATAGAAGGTAGCGTGAATCGTATTCAGATGTGTTTAGTCATCAGTGCTATTGGAAAGAATACGGCTTCCAAAAGTTAATGGTCCTCACAATCAGCAGAAGTGTTCTTTCAGCTACATAGCCACACCCTACTGATTGTCATTCAGTGGATTAAGGGTGAGGGCGGTGAAATCCTCTTCTAATAAGCACTTCCTGTGATTCTAATGAAGAACCGCAAAATGTATGAATTTTCTTTCTTATTTTTAGTTTTCTAGTTTACTTTTTGATTCTGGAGAACTTAATGATTCTGGAGGAAAAAAAGCAACATGAGATGATCTCCATGTACATTACTATTTCCTAAGAGGTACGTTGGGATTCCTTGATGTAACATAAGATGGTTTTTATATATGTGGATTCATTCCTCCTCTTTCAATTTTTGACCTCCAGGATGAAATGTGGCTGATAACAGCAATCTTGTGTAAAGATAGATTCATCATGGGCCAGCCTGGTGGCATAGTGGTTAAGTGCATGGGTTCTGCTTCAGAGGCCTGAGGGTTTGCAGGTTTGTACCCCTGGTGCGCACCAATGCACCGCTCGTCAAACCATGCTGTGGCGGTGTCCCATATAAAGTAAAGGAAGATGGATGTGGATGTTAGCCCAGGGCCAATCTTCCTTAGCAAAAAGAGGAGAATTGGCATCGGATGTTAGCTCAGGGCTGATCTTCCTCACACACAAAAAAACCAGATAGAATCATCATTGTTCAGATAATTACATGTCCTAGAAATTGACATGACTTTAGAAACAAACACCTAGGCTTCCTTTCTCACAGGAAATATTAAGGAGTTAATATAGGTAATACTATATTAAACATAGTACCTTGTAAAATGAACGGAAAAGGATCCCCATAGTATGTTATGCTTGCTCTTGAAAGAGGCAGCAAGTAAAATCCACAGCATAACCTAAGATAACTGGGCAGAGACCCACAGACTAAGTATAGAGCTGATAGCTACCATGAGTGTAAATAGAGATATAGTCCCTAGAAATAAATGACAGTGGTCATCCCACTCTAGAATCTAGCATCATGATTAAAATGTTAAACTAGCCAAATTTAATCCAAATATTATTTAAAGTTTAGGGGGGATGTTTTTCTTAAATTTTATACATACAATGAGAGAAATAATTCAAAATGACTGCATATGAATGACCAATACATTGAAATTTCGTAGCAAATTAATATTGTGTGTTTAGATATGAATCGTGATAACTCTTGACTTTCTTTTACAAATGTTGATTCGATCATTTGTGTTAGGAATCTTTTTGTGTCATACCTGTATATATCTCTCTGAGAGAGAGAGAGATTTGGAGTGAAGAGTGTTGTTGGGAGGCAAAAGAGCAATTGGTTGCCTGAACAAAGGAAAAGGTGATTATCTAAGTTCTTGGTCAAACATAAAGGGTATTCTGTTCCCAGCTATAGAAAATCACTATGTTAAGTCATTTTTGAAGAAGTTAAAGTATTTCCTCTTTCTTTTTATACATATAATAATATTTTATTTTCTATAAAATCTAGTGACTTATTGGAAATCCCAACAGTCTCAACATTGGGAATCACTGGGGAGAAAGATGAGGTACCAGTGGCTATAATTTATTGAAAAAAATATATATATATACACACACACAACTCCATGTACATCTAACCCTCCAAACCACTCTGTGGAGGTAGGCATTATTAATCTTTATTTTAGAGATGAGAAATGTAGGGCTCAAGATACTTAAGTAACTTGCTTGTGGTTACACAGCTAGTAAATGCTGGAACTGAGTTAAAAACCAAGGTTTGCATGTCTCCACACCCATTCTTCAAAATTATGATATGTTCTTCCCAGAGAGAGAAACAGATGACCTGAGTCTCATTATTGATGGAGAAATCCACAAAACAATACTAAACAGACATAGAATCATAATCTTGTTGAGGACCTAGATGGTACCTTAAAATAAGACTCCTTTAATTGAGATAACTTTAGTGAGTTTCTCTTCTTTGTGAAAAAGACAAGAAAAGTAAATAAAAGAATTAAAATAAGGTGCACATGTGTAAAAAAACATTTTTCTATCAATGCTTTGCAAAATAAAGAAACACATAAACAAAATTTCAATGCCGTACTTTACATAGCAGAAATAGGTATTTTGGGGTGCAGAGAAGGGGAAAAAATCTAAAAACCGCCTGTGGCTGTCAAGGAATATTTTGCAAAGAAGATACCATTTCAGGTGGATATTCAAGAAAAGGTAGGAATTTGTTAGTTGCAGGAAGGGGAAAGTCATTTCTTCATGCAAGAAAAATGACGTGCTCTATTGATACAATTAAGTACCCAAATTGGGCATTATTTGAGGACACGTTCACCTCTACAAATCATTTAAATGCCCTACATTTCTAGGGGCTTCTGTAGTTTTTGAACCATGAAATCAGAGTGATTATCAGTTTGAAAGAATTAATTTACATCTACAAGTGAGAGTTATTATTTTTCATTTATCAACTTGCTCCATCAAAATGGACCCTGGCCTTTCAGAATCCATCTCATGGTTTTGTCTTCTCTCCTGTTGATCTATGTTGCCTGATACTGAATTTAAGGAGATTCAAGATACATTAATTAAATTAGCTGAAGCCCTTTGCAAAGCTGTTGGGGGAAATTTAATTTTTTCAGTTTAGCTGGTTGAGGGAAGAAATTCAGGCACAACTGTATAAAATACTGTTTTAATTAGACCTAAGGAGGAACGTACCCTTGGTTTCTTACTCAAGTTCCTTAATTATGAAAATTAACTTCAAACGCCATAGTAACTTTGTTTTATGAAAGTGAAAATATTTGTGAAACTAGTTTGCACTGTTCATAAGAAAAAAAAGTAATGAATCAAATCTGTTTTTTCATTACTTTTGATCAGTAAGCAAAGTCTCAAAGCAAGACTAAGCCATTTTCAGAAACTCTTCTATTAAAAAGCCAAAATAAATTCACATCTCAAAGTGTTACAATTTTCCAAAGCAAGAAAGAGGAGCCACCCTATGGCTGTCTACCCAAATGAATTTCTGAAAAAATACATGAGCATACTTTTTAGGCAAATACTATAGTCTGGTTTATCTTTTTTCTAATGTACATATTTTTGAAATAAAGTAAAAATATTAGTAACAAAAAAGCAGTAATAAAAAATGCAGTGCTATGTATTATATACATCTCTCACATCTCTTCAGACGTCTAAGTAAGTTATCATTGAAATTGCCTTTTCTCAGTGAGATTGGTGAATGATTTCCATGCTTTGGCAGCTTGTACTTTCTTATGCCAATGTATAACAGAGAAATATAGATCCAAATGCCTGATAAGTTGCAAAACTCTAATTAGTTTTATGGTTTCCATATATAAAATTGACTTAATTAATGTTAAAATCATCATGAATTTAGAACATCTTCACTGTATCAATCACAGTGATGGAATCAAAATATTGGCTGTGATACATCTATATGCACCATAGCCAGCCCAAGTGTTTGAACAAAGTCGGTAACTCTGGCCATTGGTTTAAATATCAAGTATGCCACCTAATTACTGTATTACAGAACTAAAAATGGCACACTCAAATAGAGATAGATAGATCAGAGAGAGACAGAGATCAGAAAAAGTTTACATACTTACATATACTCACATATTCTCTCTCCTCTCTTTCTTTCACACACCTACATACAGAACAAATATATATGTATCCATGTTCTATTTTCACTTTGCATACTCCAATTTGCATTGTTGGAATAGTGCAAGTGTTTTATGATTAGTTAGTTACACTTATGAAATTCACTGTAGATTAGATAGATATATATAAACAGAGGTACAGATAAAGATATAGTTTTTTTTTTTAATCAGCTACTTGAACTTGTCAGTATAGTTACAGTTTGAGATAATAGATTTCTCTTATTTCTCAGATGTGAATTTCTCATCCTTTCCAGTAGTTTTATCCACTATTTCATATTTATGGTTATAATAAAGCCCTGTCAAAATAAAGCATAAGTAAAATGTGTTTCATTTCAACTTTATATTAAATGATGAAAATCAAGGTTTGTCATATAGTTTAACAGCCTATTGGTGGAAAGAACATGGACTTTGGAGCCATATCCAAACTGAATATTTGCTTCCTCACTTACAGCCCATGTTGTAAGTGATTTTCTCCTAAATTTTGGAAGACTAGTTTGCATTGATGTCCAAGTATTCTTATATAAAAGAAGATAAATGAGTTAGCATTAACTGTTCTTTTTTTTATTTGAAAAAAGAACACTTTAGTATTTTTCTTTTTTTATTTAAAACTTTAAAAATTGAGAGACTGTTTAAAAACAAAGTTGTCATAAATGACAGATTGTAATTTGGAAGAGACTATATATATATATACATACACACATATATGAATATTCAGTATTCATTCAAAAAGTATGCCTCAATTAATGGACTGCAGTATACAATAAACGTTAGTATATCAATCAGGTCACCAAGGAGAATTACATTATTAACATTCATTAACTTTGTAACAGATAACTTAATTGTACAAATAACCCAAAGCTATGTAATTAGGATGTGATTATATTCCCATTTCTTTATGAAAAAATGAACTTATAGTTCAAACAACTCGTGTAAGTAAAAAGGAAAATGTGAAATGAGGTTATAAATCAACTATTAAATACTTATTCTCCTTTGCTACTGACTAAGTACAAAGGGATATTTTAATTCTCTGTGTTTTATGACAATTTCCTATTAAATGACTGTGGAATTGAGCCCAATAATTGTCCCTGTTTTCTCATTATAGTCAAAATGTTCTCTCTCTTCTCATTATTTGGACATGATGGGACTATTTCCTTGTTGCTTTAGTTATGTTTATATTTATAAACATAGTTGTGTTTATATTCATAGGCTAAAATAAATAAAATTTAAGTATTATTGTGTATTGCCTATTTTTCATCCTTCATTGTAAATCTTTATTTCTTGGGGAGAGGGAGAAGTAATCATTTATGTAGGACTAATTAGTCCTAATTCCTTCCTTGGACAAAGAAACGTTGAGGATGCCAACATCTGATAAAGGCAGATGAAAGCTTAACCTTGGTCTCAGGTGAGGTACTTGTGCTCATCTAGTATCTCTATCTGTACTTCAAAATTCTGGAAAGGGACATCATATCAACAAAGAAAGTTTACTGGAAATGCAATAATTAGTAAATTCTCTCTCTCTTTTTTTTTGTTAGTGTGGCAAATAATTTTCTTTTCATTCAAAATTATGCAGAATTTAGAATTTTTATATGCTTTAATTTGAATAAAGAACTAGTTGACAAATAAATTAAAGTCAGATAAATATTTCTTAGCCAAATTATTAAATATAATACAATGGGAAGTAATGAGTAAAACTTTCTGACCCAAAAATCATTGAGTGAGTGCAGCACAGATTGGTAGTACAATCTTGTTCCAAACAGATCATTTTCTTTTTGTGTTGTCCTCCACTACTGATCTTTTTGTAGTCCACAACTTCACTTAACCTAGGTGAACTCACCCTCTCTTTCTGATACTCATTTGAATATATTTTAAATTTCATATCTACGTGGAGAGTCAGCCCAACTTTTACGCCTGTCTCTCTTCCAGCTAAATCCTCAGATCCACCATACTAAGAGGTAAAGTATACCCAGGTCTCCAATATGCCTGACCCTAGGCTATCATTCATCATTTCTCCTCTCTTTGAACATAGTTTGCCATATATTTGGTGCTTTTTTGTGTGTGTGTGAAGAAGATTGGCCCTGAGCTAACACCTGTGGCCAATCTTCCTCTTTTTGCTTGAGGAAGAGTGGCCCTGAGCTACATCTGTGCCAATCTTCCTCTATTTTGTATATGGGACACCTCCATGGCATGGCTTGATGAGTGGTATGTAGGTCCACTCCTGAGATCTGAACCTGCAAACCCTGGGCCATTAAAGCAGAGCACATGAACTTAACTGCTACACCATTGGGCCAGCCCCTTATATTTGGTGATTTAATGTCATGCTTATTAATTTTCAACAAAGAGGTGAATGTTTGGAATGGCTATCAAGATATGTTTAACTCTCCCTGGTAGTTCTAGAGACAAAAACTCCAAAGGTCTGAAAATCTAACTTCAGTTCTAACGTTAGGTGAGTGGTCACTTAGGGTATTTTACTAATATAACAGCCCTAGAAACTTTTTTTTTTGTTTTACAATTTTAACTTTTTAAGTGAAAAGTATTATATATACAGAGATGTGCACATGCTATAAGTGTACAAATTAAAATTTTTACAAACTGAACACATCAGTGTAACCAGATAGAAATTAAGAATCTAAACATTACCAACATCTCAGAAGCCCCTTCCATTCACTACTGCTTCAAGGGTAGCCACTACCCTGACTTCTACCAACATACTTTTTCTTTATATAAATCATAGTATAGATACTTTTGTCAGTGGCTTCTTTCACTCTATACTATATGAGGCTCTGTGCTCTGTGACTGGGCAAGCAGATATTCCGGCGCTCGATGGTTAGATGAGGGCTCTTACGATATCTGAAAACTCATGGAAAGGTGTATGGGAATAACAATGGGGAACTTAAGAAAGAAATAAGATTGTAGATTGAAAACGACAGTTCAAAAGTTTCGTTCAATAAATAAAGAATAACTGATTATTTCAAGGTCAAGCATTACTTGAGCCCTCCCTCATTATGTCTAGTACTCTTCGATAAATAGAGTAACGATGTGACCTCAAGATCAACCACCCTCATTTTCAATGGATGTACAGACAGAATCAAAATTATAAAAGACTATCAAATCTCCATTCACTGATAATAAAAGTATAATGTGTCTTTTAAATGAAAAAAATTTTTTCTGCATTTGAATGGCAATTAAGGACTACCACTTGCTGGGTAAAAGGCAGCAGATCTTGTTTTCATGGAGTGTGTAACCGTTACTTTCTCTTCTAAAGTCCATGATGTTTTAATGTGTGCAGAGAGTGAAACAAACACAAAATCCTTTCTTTCAGAATTTATTTAAATAAAATCTTAAGTCATTTGAAAGCTTCAGAATGAGGAAATGGTTTAAGGAGTCCGTTAATTTCACGGTGGTATATTTATTTCATTTGGGGGTTCTCTGCTTTTAGTTTGTGTTTGCTGAGGACAACAAATAACCCACTAGCGTTTCATGATGCCAAGTTCCTGGGAAAGGGAAACCATCATTGCTTCTTTTTCTTCTCTGTCTCAATTTCCAAATTACTTTTTCCTACATTCATGGGAGATAGAGCCCAATTGTATTCTGGAAGAGTTTTATGTTAATTTGCAATTTCACCTCAACTAGTAACAAAAGAAGCGTGCATTTACAACTAGGTTATTGAATGTAACAGGGCTATTTACAGAGGCTTTTTAAATGCGTCTTCCATCCATAGTATTTCCACAACCATTTTCCTATTTCAGCTCCTCATTAATTTTCATGTTGGTGTATTAGAAGACTTTACTACCTCAAACCCCATTTCCAATTTTTCCCAGCTACTAATCTGTTTGCTGTGTTGCTACCAAATATTTATACTGTGTTTTTGTCAATATAGTTTGAACCACATGAGTCTGAGAGAAGTGTCATCAGTAGGTGTGCATAAACAAGTTAATCCTACTTTTCATGCACACCTCGTGGTCAGTTTCTTAGAAGTAGTTTTGGAATGCTGGAATTTGTGGGGCTTGTGTTTAAAAGAGATAAAAATCCCAAAGTCAACCCCCCGGGAGTAGCCCTTTACGTCTAGATTGATTTGGTTTTGCCTCATTTCCCTTCACATAAGCTCCTCTGTCCAATCTGACCACGAGTTTTGCCAGTTCTGTCAGAAGAATGACCTCTTCTCTGTTTGAGAGCATTTATTTCATTTAAGGTTTTTGCTGGAGTATTGTTGGTAGAAAGGGATTATTTTTTTCTAACTTGCTTTCGTTACTGAGCACCACCTGTCATTGAGGACAGGGATGGAGGAAAGCAGCACCTTCTCCTTGTCACCCCATTCCTCATTTGCTTACAAACAGTTGAGACTATTGACATGCACCACAAACTTGACTTTTGTCAAATTATCTTATTGGCTCAGATAAGTCAGCAATTCGAGTTTGGCTTCCTGAAAAACAACTCTGAACACATTAGCGACCTCAGAAAAATTCTAGACTTATCCAGAATGTTCTAGAATTTGGAATATCTTATGTTTTCTCAGCCTGCATTCGAGAATCTTCCATATTTAAAGTCCATTCCAATCTAATCTGTAGTTATTCCTTCTCACGTGCTAAGCTTCAGTCAAACAAATCTTCTCGCCCATCTCTTGAGTATCTTCCTTGTTTTTGTGCCTCTAAATCTTTGCCTACAATCTGATTTTGGCTTCAAGTATCTTTCCACTCATCATCTCCATTTATCGAAATTCTGTCTCTTTCAACTTTAGATGAACTGACACCTTCCTGTTGAAGTGTGCATTGGTCTTCCCAGCTTCAAGGACTATCCTCTTTGAATTCCTTGAGCACATTTTTTCTACCACACCATACTTGCTATATTCTCATAGAGGATTTGATTGCACAAGTCTTGACCACAAGAACATTTTGTCCATAACCTCCAACAGTTAGCATAGCTTCTGGCATGTAGCGAAATTCAATAAATATCATAGCACATTGTTTTTTAAGATGTTCTTTTTTTTTCACTTTATGGCATCTCTGAACTCTGGATCATTACTTTGCAATCAACGGCATCTTACAACCACAATGGCTAAGACACAGTGTGAGCCAGTTGTCCCTGCTTATGCATGCAAGAACTTGGTCAAACCTGGTCATATTATCATCACTTTAACCAAATTCTGTGCATTGTTGTCACTTTATGTGTTGATTTTTATTGACATTTAAATCTTCCAAAGATTACAAAATGTTTCAGCACTGAAAGAAGAAGTTATTGTGTTCACAGAAAGGGAAAGAAAGAGAAGAGTGGGGCATCACATTGATAATAGTGAAACAAATAGTCTTCACAGGAAAAATGACAGCTATTCCATACCATCTTGCAAAGCCACATCCAAGTGATTTTGACTACCAATCCCACGCCAGGAATGCAAACTGAATACAGTTAAAAATTGCCAAATTCCTTGGAATACATGAGCGAAATCTCAACGTAATGAAAGGAGAGTATAACCGATTCATGTATTACACAGGATTATCATTGACTTCTGCCAGATTTGAATTCACAAGGTTTTTTTATTTATTAGTGATTCATAAAATGTTGGCATATATTGTAATTGATGGCTTATTAAAGTCAAATTTTAAGGAGTGTACGCTAAAAGATTGAATGAAGAGATGAAAGGAAAAGTGGTAAAGTCTCATCCTGATACTGCAATTCTGAAATTACGTTTTAATACTGCAATTCTTCAGTCCAGGACATGGTTTGACTTATACTTTCCCTGATTAGAAAAAATATAGGAAATCCAACACTTATTTGGACTGAATAACTCCTTACCCCCACAAAGAAAACAAACTATTCTTTTGAGATCTAGTCTGTTCTGTAATACATACACACATGGGCACACACACACACACACACACTCTTATGTATGTATACGTACATGAAATATGATTGTGAGTATATTTTGTCTATAATTGATTGTACTGTTACTTTACAACATGAAACAGAGATGAGCCAATTTTATTCTTAGTGTGAACATTCAGAAGTCAGGAGATGTTTCTCTATAAAATATACCTATGTTCATAGTGGCCCAATACATAGAAAACATAATCTCTTCCCAAACTCCTCAATTCAATGCACTATAACAAAACACTGCTAGTAACTATATCACAATCACAAACTAAAATACTCTTCATGAAGAGACGGATGACATAAAATGAAATTTACAAGTGCATAGCTATTTGACATGTATACAATAAAATATATTTGTTGAGGGATATCTCTATTGAAATGGACCATTTTAATAGTTGACCCAGATGTGGTTTTCCTCTAAACCTGTAGTGTCTGAAAGTTTTTTTTTTTTCTTTTTTTTTTTTGTGAGGAAGATCAGCCCTGAGCTAACATCCCTGCTAATCCTCCTCTTTTTGCTGAGGAAGACCGGCTCTGAGCTAACATCTAGTGCCAGTCCTCCTCCTTTTTTTTCCCCCCAAAGCCCCAGTAGATAGCTATATGTCATAGTTGCACATCCTTCTAGTTGCTGTATGTGGGACACGGCCTCAGCATGGCCAGACAAGCGGTGCATCGGTGCACGCCCAGGATCCGAACCCGGGCCGCCAGCAGTGGAGCACACGCACTTAAGCGCTAAGCCACGGGCCGGCCCTGAAAGTTTTTTGATTGTGTTTCCACTCCCAATTACATTTTAGAGATGTAAGTTTCTCAGGTTCCTTTCCCTCTGTTTAGTGCTAATATGTATCTATTTTCCCTCTGAATTTAGTGTTAACGCCAAACTTGTGGGAGGGAATGACTCATGTATCACTTTATAGATGTGACCAAAAACAAAATCGCTTTAAGATGTCATTCGTAAAGTAACCTCTTTGCAATTCACTAAAATTTAGTTTAGTGACTGAGGTAAAAAATAATGTGATTAGTTTCATAAAAAGAGAAAAAAACAGTTAAATTTCTCTACATTTGAAAGAAAGAGCAATTTCAGGTAGGAGAGAGAGAGGAAGGAGAGAAGAGAGATTGCCAGGACCCTTGGTATGTGCCTTAAAAACATTTAAGAACAGATAGTTAATAAAAAGTTGGTTATACTTGCAGAGCATCCTCTCTCCCCATAAGTATTCATTCTTCCTTCCCCAATTCCCAAACTTTCTCCCCTCACTTAATCCAAACTCCATCTCAGCTGTCTCAGTGATCCATAGTAAATTCTGTCACAGAGATTTATCTTGAGAGAAAGCTGAAGGATTGCTTATATGTTTGGAAATGGAGATGTGGCTAGGTTTCATATCTGGGTCTAAGATGAGAGACTTTACATGCAAGAGAGCAGACAATCCATAAGCTAACCTGATTCTGTAGCAGTAGAAGAAAAGTTCCGGTCATCATGAAAATGTAAGCCCATCCACAGAAATCTTATGGTAGGCGCTGAACTTCTACTTGGTGTAGAATACCAATGGTTCAAGATGGTTGAGGCCAACAGATCAGAGCTGAGCTTAGCCGGGTCTTAAAGACAAAGAGAGCTCAGAAGACACCTTAGTTACATTTGCATGACAAGCGCAAGAAATCCAGCTAAACTGGCATAGCGAGACCACCCAGCCTGTCCTTGCCCATGCCAATCACCTTAGGCAGAAGATTGTCCATGTGAAGATCCATTAAGCCAATTACCTAAATTGACCAAAATTCTCATGACTTCTTTTGATAACTTACAGTACAAGATGAATATTTCAATTATAGTCAATAATTGAAGACAGATCTCAAATTACAATCCTTTCCCTATTTCTGAAAATCTCAACCAACTATGTTTGTCTTGCTTTTAGCTGACTGAGGAGGTAACTGATTTAGGATAGTAATTATGAAATTTTCGGGCTAAGGATTAGATAATAATTAAATCCACACCTTCCCCATTTTTAATCATAAATTCTCTCTTTTCAATCCTGTCACTTTCTGCTTTGTTCAAAACTTCAAATATTTAAGGAATAAACTCTAATTTTATTTAATAATTTTTCTATGGTTTTGATTTTTAAGTGTAGAGAAGAGAAACAGTCTTCACTTGGCCCTAATTAAATGTGTGTCAGTGTAAAGGCATTTTTAGACGACAGCGAAAAACATCCAATAAGATTGACATGTTAAAATGAGTGGATTCTCTCTGTGGAGACAGTTTATTCAGAATATCTTAATTGATTTAAGACTGAGTGACAGGAAGGAGAAGCATCTGCTTCCTAGTGACTCTGAGGTTAATTTGAGAGTTCCATTATTCGTGTAATTTCTCAGCATCATCATGTAACTTTGTCATAATTCTTGTGTTTAACTTCATATATGAAATTAGTGTCCTTGTTGGTAGTGAAGCACAGATGGTAAATTTCTATTGTCCCCATAGTCCTTTGACTAATTTAGATTTAGTGTGCAGTAACTTATTTTCTAATTTTTGAAAAATTGAATTAATTGAGTGATTGGCCTTTTTCAGAATTCAGTGCTATTTTAAGTAACCTCTTTCTGATTTTAATATCAAATTCTTATTCAAAATTAAAGAAGACCACTATTGAAAGGAAACTATTAATATTTTTTGGAATGAAATTTAATGTCATAAGGTTTTATTCAGAAACAATTTGCATATTCTGTTTTCTTTTAAATACTACATAATCAGACTTAAATGTGCTCACATATATCTTTCCAAAAATAGTGTCTGACTCCTGCCAAGTGGCCAAGAGTTAACTTATATCATTTACTCCTTTGTGTTTATTATATACATATTCGACTGTAGTTTCCTCTGCACTGTCATTCCTGTAAGCATGTTGAGGTTGTACATTTTTCTTTCTTTCCACTGTATGCGGGTTAGGATAATTATAGATTGATCAAAAGGAGAATCATATGAGAACAAGCAGTACACTGACCACCAGACTCAAATGGGCTGTGCGTTGGCACCTTACGTTAGACCAGTGTTTGACTTGAACTCTTCCTCCTAGGGAACCAAAAAGTATACAAGAGTTTTTACCTCTTTGGAAGACATAACAGGCAATTACCTAAATTAGCAACAAATGTAATATTTTAATAGCTCTGATGTATCTTCTCCATGATACCTTATCAGCATATTGTTGCAATTTAGGCTTGAAAAATAAATAGTAATGAAACTCATGATTGGAAAGTGATAGGATATTATCGGGAAGATATTGAAATGGGGTGTCTAATTATAACCAGGTTAATGTTATTGTGATGTGAATATAAGAATAGAAAATATAACAGTCTGGAAACACAATACATATTGTTTGAAAAGAACTCTATGTCAATATGTTGACTTAAAAGGTGAAAATGAACATGTTTGCATGGATATAGTGAGAGAAAAAATAAGATATAAAAACATGTAATGCTTAGAAGTAGTACACTTAGTTTCCCTTTTCAATTTAAAAAAATTGTTGGGGCCGGCCGGGTGGCGTACTGATTAAGTTCGTGCACTCCAATTCCGTGGCCCAAGGTTCGCAGGTTCGGATCCCAGGCATGGATCTATGCACCACTAATCAAGTCATGCTGTGGCAGGTATCCCACATATAAAGTGGAGGAAGATGGGCATGGATGTTAGCCCAGCACCAATCTTCCTCAGCAAAAAGAGGAGAATTGACAACAGAGGTTAGCTCAGGGCTAATCTTCACACACACACACACACAGTCATAATATTTATATAATCTGACATAAGGAAGTTTTATTTAAATGCTCTTTAGCTTGTCTTCCTTAAATCCTTACTTTAATGGGGAAGTATTATATAGCATATACACAAAAAATAAGGAAATAAAGCTAATGCGTGATATTAAAATCATAATATGCTTATTTCTAATGTGTTTTCTGTTTGCGGATTGGGTATATAGAATCCAAGATGTATAACGAATTTTTGGCCCCTAGCATAACATGTAAAACTATTTTACAGTAGTTTCATTTAAGCATATAAAGCCTCTTTTAAAAGACTTTTTTAAACCCTTTTGATTGATTTTCACCAAGAAACCAGGATTACCTGTTTTAAATATGTGAATATCTCTCTAAAAACATACAAAAAATATGAATAAAATGTCTTTAAGAAAGTAAGGATATGTCAGTTATGCTTATTCCAATTTGGAAACTTTTAAATATTTGGAACTTTTATTTATTAATAAATTAATCTATCTGATGATTTTAATATTTTTTGAATAACAATAATATATATATATATATATTGTGTGTGAGGAGATCAACCCTGTGCTAACATCTGCCAATCCTCCTCTTTTTTTGCTGAGGAAGACTGGTCATGGGCTAACATCCACGCCCTCTTCCTCTACTTTATATGGGACGCCGCCACAGCATGGCTTGCCAAGCTCTGCGTTGGTGCGCGCCCGGGATCCAAACCGGCAAACCCCAGGCCACTGCAGTGGAGTGCGCGCACTTAACCGCTTGCGCCACCTGGCCGGCCCCAGCAGTAATATATTTTAATGAAACAAATTGTACTCAGGATTTAGATAACATAAAAAAAGAGAAATCGCCAAACAGACGTTTTCAATCATGTACATTGACAGAGAATTTTTCCATTGTTATTAATGATAAAAGATAAATGTTTTCATGAATTCAATCATATTAAAAAGAGATTAAATTTTATTTCTATAACCCGATCAGCAGTTACTAGCCTTTAACATGTTTTTACTGGTGTGAAATACATATAACATAAAATTTAACATTCTAATGTGAACAATTTAATGGCATTTAGTACATTAGAATATTGTGTAACCACCTCCTCTATCTGATTTTGAAACATTTAATTGTCCCCAAAGGATCCTTATACCCATTAATCAGTTGTTCCCCATTCCTCCGTCCCCATAGCCTCTGACAACTACCTGTCCGTCTTCTGTCTCTATGGATTTATCAATACTTTATATTTCATATAACTGTTTGGTGATTCCTCAAAAAGTTAAAAGAATTACAATATAACCCAGGAATTCCATTCCTGGGTGTATCTTGAAAACAGATACCCAAGAAAATACTTGCATACATGTTCACAGCAGCACTATTCACAATTACTAAAAGGTGGAAACAACCTAAATGCTCATCATTGAATGAATGCATAAACCAACTGTGGGATGTACATATGACGGAATATCATTCAGGGTTAAAAAGGAGTGAAATACTGATATATGCCACAATGTGGATGATCTTTGAAAACATTATGCTAAGTGAAAGAACCTTGTCACAAAAGGTCACATATCACATAACTTTTTTTTTCTTTTTAATTGTGGTAAGAACACTTAACAGGAGATCTAACCTCTTAAATTTTTAAGTGTACAATACAGGTATTGTTAACTAAGGCATAATGTTGTATGACACATTTCTAGAACTTAATCATATTTTGTAACTGAAAGTTTCAACTATGATATCCATTGAAGTCAAAATCAGGTTTTAGTGAAATCTAATAATTTTGGTCATCCATGAGGTTGTATTCTAGCAAAAAGAAAAAAGAAAAAGAAGATGAAAAGATTCTAGTAACTTGCTTCAGAATCAAGACTTGAATCTAATGCTGAAACTTAAATTTCATGCCAAGAAAAGAAAAGAACTGATTCTTATTTAAGCACTTGTTATTTAATTAAATATTTTATTATCAACATCATAGATTTTAAAGAAATGTTTTTGAGACCCTGCTATGTATATAATACTGATATATCAGCAAACTAAGATAAAAATCTATATTCCACCAAACCAAATGTTCTACTCTACATCAGAAGGTCTTGAGCTATGTTTTCATTCTCTCTGTTTCTTGTTTCTCTGTCTCATCTGAAAATTGAATTGTTAGTTAATTTAACTGTTAAAAACTAAATTGGTAAAAACCTGAATATATAAAGTGCTTATAACAATAGTAGGTGTTTACGTCAATATATGTTAGTTATTGTTATTATTACTTTATTATTATTATTATAGAAAATATTTGCATTTTAAAAGAATATATTACGGGCCGGCCCCGTGGCTTGGTGGTTAAGTGCTCGCGCTCTGCTGCTGGCCGCCCGGGTTCAGATCCCGGGCACACACCGACGCACCGCTTCTCTGGCCATGCTGAGGCCGCGTCCCACATACAGCAACTAGAAGGACGTGCAGCTATGACATACAGCTATCTACTGGGGCTTTGGGGGAAAAAATAAATAAATAAAAAAAAAAAAAAAAAAGAATATATTATATTCATATAGCAGCTAATTCTTTTCTCCCTGGTTATATTTTTGGCACCTCACGCTCTTACATTCACTCTCTCACTTGTTCCTCACTTTATAACAGGTACAACAGGTACAGGATTTATTCTCTGAATTTAGAGATTTAAGGAAGTAACTCATGGCTACCCAGCTGATAAGGCAAACAGCTGGGATTTAACCCAAACTCTTGGGGGTGATGAATATGTTCACTAAGTTGGATGATGGTGTTATGGCTTTATAAATGTGTCAAAATGTATCAAACTGTACACGTTAAATAAGTATTGTTAAAGATATGTCAATTATACAAATATGTGTGTATGTATACATATATTTGTGTGTCATTGTTGGTATATAGTTGTAAACAAATATATATTACACAGGGAGAAACAGGTAAAAACAAGAATCTCTAGTAAAATATAAACTGAACATGTGTCAAAAACTTGGTTAATGAGAGGAACCACTCAGATGTTAAAACCAGTTCAAAATGGGGCCGGCCTTGTGGTGTGGCGGTTAAGTTCGGTGTGCTCCACTTCGGCAGCCCAGCCTAGGTTTGCTGGTTCAGACCCCATACATGGACCTACACCACTCATCAGCCACACTGTGGTGGCGACTCGCATAAAAAGTAGAGGAAGATGGGCACAGATGTTAGCTCTGGGCTAATCTTCTTAAGCAAAAAATGAGGAAGACTGGCAACAGGTGTTAGCTCAGGGCTAATCTTCCTTAGCAAGAAAAACAAACAAACAAGAAACAGTTCAAAATGCATTTGAGAAGCTGAATATTTATAGGCAATCAATAAAGAATTGTTAAATTTGCTGCATGAAATATAAAATTGGTTAATGTCCTACAGAATCATAACAGTAAACTTTGAGATAGTTTTGGGGTAAAAAATATTTGCATTTCCACTAGAAAAAATCTGTAAGTTCATATCAGCCTGTACAGAGTTATAAAATAGTCTAGTCAAGAGTAAGTCAATCAGAGGCACAGCCCAGAACAGCACCTAAAGAACCTCCAGTAATCTCTTTTGTCTATTTCCAAGTTTCTGATAACTTTTTTTATCATAGTTTTTTTCTGTCTGTTTAATGTTAGTATTTTAAAATGCTTCAATTCATGATTTGAAGCATTTTCTGTAAACCAAAAAAAAAATTGGAATTTTGAATAGGCTCAACATAATTCTCAACAGCTGTTACTGTATTTTTCTAAATTTTGTCTAGGTCATTTCTCAAGAAACAATACATTTGCCTTTAAGGCATAAAACAAGAAAAAATATTTTTATGATCCTGATCGAGAATCCTAAATTATAATGTATGTATGTTGGTAGGACCTGTATATAAATAACACTTTGTTTACTTATATTTAGATAAGAAAATTCTTCCCTGTGCTTTATTTTCCTATATTGCATGAATCTGTTAATTATATTCATTTACTTTCTGCTAATCACCTAAATACTAAAAATTAGCTCATTTTCCCATGCAATAAATATATTAGTTACATTTTCTCGTATCAATGTAATACCGCCTATATTCTGTTAAAACTCATTTAATATAACTGTGTATGCTTCAATTGTCTAGATGTCTTCTGTGTATAACATTTCAAAGAAAATAGTTATGTGGCAAATTACTTATTATCCTCAAATGAAATCAATTTTTACAATAAGTGAAAATTTCCTTTCCCCCAACTGTCATATGCTTTATTACTTCAAACATATAATTAAGCATGAATGAAGAGGGAATTTAAGTTAATTTGTGCATTAAAGTTAATTAAGCCAAAGTCTTGACCTCACATTATTTGAGTACTTACTGAAGTTATGCAATATGTTCATTCGCTTAACAAATATTTATGTAACGGGAGCTATGTGCCCAGCAGTGTTCTAGGCTTAGCTGTAGCGGTGAACATCAGAGACAAAGCACCTTAGTGCATGGAGACATATCATATACAAGTAATGATCAGATGATATGTCAGATGGTCCTACATATAAAAAGGGAAAAAAGCTGGGGGAATATTAGGGAGTTCGGAATAGATAGTTGTAATTTTAAATAGGATTCTCAGAGAAGGTCTCACTGAGGTGGTATGATATTGTGATTTATAATAAAAAATATATATATTTGTTCTTCATCCCTAGTTTTGGCACAGAGCTCCTAAATCCCTTGAAATTTCCCAAAGGATGACAGCCATATAGGTGTCTTTTGTTATGATAAGGAGGTGACTTTAGGCCCCACCTAAGGATGGAGGCTGGTTTCCAGTGGAACCAACCAACTTTCAGTCCCACCTTTCCCACCCCACTTCTGAGGAGGGGAGAGAGGCTGGGGATCAAGTTCAATCACCAGTGGCCAATGATTTAATCAATCATGCCCATGTAATGAAGCCTCTATAAAAACCCAAAAGGATGGGTTCAGAGAACTTTCAGATTGGTGAACAAGTGGAAATTTGGGGAGAGTGGTTCCGCTGGAAAGGGCATGGAAGCTCTGTGCCCTTTCTCCATACATTGCCCTATGCATCTCTTCCATCTGGCTGTTCCTGAGTCATATCCTTTTATAATAAACCGATGATTTAGTAAGCAAAATGTTTCTGTGAGTTCTGTGAGCTACCCTAGCAAATTAATCAAACCCGAGGAGGGGGTCCTTGGAGCCATCGATAGGCAGTTGGTCAGAAGCACAGGTGACAACCTGCACATGCAACTAGGATCTGAAATTGCGGGGAGGGCAGTCTTGTGAGACTGAACTTTTAACCTGTGGAATCTGGTACCATCTCCCTATAGATAGTGTCAGAATTGAGTTGAATTGTAGGACACCTAGTGGGTGTAGAGAGAAATGTGGGACATGTGGGGGACCTCCTCCACCTCACACATCCTGAAATTAGGTCCAGTCATGTATTTTGGGATTGGGTTCTCAGACCCCTTTAGGAGGTGACCTTTCATTTAGGAAAAAGACCTGAAGTAAGTGAAGGAATGAGCTACAAGAATATTCTTAAAAAGTATACAGGAAAAAGCTAGTTCAAAGCCATGATTTAGGAACAGGCCTTGATGGCTGATGAGTGGAGAAATCAAGTCTGTCTGTCGATAAGTGATTAGCTTTCCTATCTTTAAAGACGGGGCATAATCATTGAATTTTTATTAAATAACACGTTGGCAATAAGAACATTCAAGAAAAGAGGATTTGGATTTCATCCTATAAAATATTTTATCCTTGTAGCCAGAAGCAATGCCAAACTTAACCATAATAGATGTCAAAGTAATCTCACACTCAACATGTTAAACAATTCTTGGAAGTGACAATAACTCAGCTTTGGGAAAGCAAAGTCTAATTCTGACTCAGTTATGCTGGTAATCACTACTTTTCTTCATTCTGAAAAACAACTCCAGGAGGACATCTGAGGGTAGAGAGGGATTCATACTCTCTCTATATAAAATACATCAAGGTTTCATGGTGTGATGGTTGTAGGCGTTGTACGGATAAACATAGGGTATGATGTTTATGACATACTTCATTTTTGAAAACATCTTTAAAGCACACATTTAAATAAATTTTAGACCAAATGAATGAACGGTAGAGATTATCTATCCAATTCATCTTTGGTCGTATTATCTGGCACTGTTGTTCCTGACACATTGCGAAAATTTAATCAACATTTTTGAGTAAATGAATGAATGAAGTAAAATTCAGATAGGAACCATGTCATATGCTTCTTTTGAATGTATTATTCTACCAAGTTGAATGTAAATGTATAAAAGAACAAAGACATAAAAAGTCTACATCAATGGCAAATACTTGACAATGAAATCTGTTTGTTTATTTATTTATTTGTTAGGAAGATTAGCCCTGAACTACCATCTGTTGCCAATCCTCCTCTTTTTGCTGAGGAAGATTGACCCTGGGCTAACATCTGTGCCATCTTCCTCTACTTTATATGTGGGATGCCTGACACAACTTGGCTGGATAAGCGGTGCATAGGTCCGCACTGGGATCTGAACCTGTGAATCCCGGGCCGCCGAAGCGGAGCGTGCAAACTTAACCACTAAGCCACCAGGCCGGCCCCCGAAATCTGTTTATTTTTAAATGAAGTTCTATTTTTCATTCCATCTTTCTTTCTTTGTAAAATATTTTAGAGCACAAAGCAACTTTTACACCTCCCTCATCATATTTTAGTGTTCCATAGCCTTAAAAAGTACTAAAATCACTTTCTGATTTTCAAATGAGAGTTTTCTTTTAATTTTTTTATTTAAAAAAATTTAACTTCAGATAACTTGGACTCATCTTCAGACTGATGTATGAGGGAAATTAAAAGATGTGATTGAAGAAGACCAACTCTTAGTTACCTGGCACTATCAAATAGCCACTATCCCTTCCTCTCTATACATAGTAAATTACATAATATTTTCTTAGTAAACCTCAATTAGTTGAAAACTTTTATGAATTCTTACAAACTTTAATTGCATCTTTTAAATTCACTTTTTAATTGATACAGCATTGTAGAATTTCTTTTTCACCATGAACAAAACACTACACAGGAATGTCATTTGGCTCTAATAAAGAAATAATTACAATTATCAGAACTTTGGAAAAGTAGATACTGAATAACCAAAATTGTAAGCAATTTCTCATTTTTCCTGACGTGACACTCATTGTAAAGTGTAGTATGACTACTGGAAATACAACAAGGAATTACATTTCCAAAGCATAGTGAAAAGAAACTGAAACTTTCATTCTTGCACCTTGGTATTAACCCCTCCTCTGTCATTAGACAGCCGTAGGATCCTTAGCACAGTATTTAACCTCTCTAGGTATTACAAAAACGAATTAAAAAAACCTCTCTGAGCTCTAGCAAAACTAGACCACTCATGTCAATTTCAGCTACAAAACTTCAATGTCATGAATTTTTGCAAAAAATCAAATTTCAGAGTAGTACAAACCCAACTCAAATTTGTACACTGTTTTCCTGCATCTACTTCTTCATTAGATTTGATGTTCAGAATAAAGAATTTAAAACACTATGCAACTCTCAGTTAAAAATTGTTATGTTTACTCTGCTATCAACAGAGAACACATTTATTTATAATATATTTTCAACTATAAAAGATAAAATAAACTTTTAGATTAAGTTTGAGCAAACCCAGTAAATACCCCTCCTTCTAATTATTTTTAAAAATGAAGAGCTTACTGTATTATTATAACATCTCCAAGTGCTTTCACTGTTTTGAAGTGAAGCAAAAGAAAAAAAAAATGACTTCAAGTTCCTTGATGACAAAGACTTTGAGAAGTCAACAAGTTTCTCCTTGTGGCAAAATTAATGGCCATATGCAAGTAGGAAGTACAAGTATTAAAGGAGTAAGGGCTTCTTTGTCCTCAAAAGCCAGAGACTCACTTCTGACACCTAGAGACACCTAGAGGCATAAAGTTAGTTATCCTACATTAATATTTTCTTTCTAAGATTTATAAATTCCATGGTAATGATTCCTCTTGCATTGCTGATCTTTGTATTTCTCTTTATCCCTTGAATTAGATTGCTAGATTACCAATTTTATTAATCTTTTCAAAAGTCCAGATTTGGGATTCGTCATTTTTCTCCACCGTTTGTCTCTATTCTGTTTCGTTCTTATATTCATGATTTCCTTTTATCTAAATTGCTTGTGCTTAATGTTAATGTTTCTTTTTCTAGATTCTTAAGGTATATGCTTAGGTCATTGGTTGTAAACACTACTTCATTTACTCAGTATAAGCATTTAAAGGAATATATTTCTTTTCTTTTTTTTTTTTTTGCTGAGGAAGATTCACCCTCAGCTAATATCTGTTGCAGGCTTCCTCTTTTTGTTTGAGGAAGATTAGCCCTGAGATAACATCTGTGCCAATCTTCCTCTATTTTGTATGTAGGTCACTCCCAAAGCATGGTCACTGACGAGTGGTATAGGTCCACGCCCAGAAACTGAGCTTGGCTCCCCAAAGCAGAGTGCTCTGAACTTCACCACCAGGCCACAGGGCGGGTCTGAGGAATACATTTCCTTTATAAGGATTGTTTTTGTTGCATCCTAAACATAGTTTGATTTTAAGACAGTATACTCGAAATGAATTCAATCATTTTAAATGTATTGAGACTTGCTTTATATAGCTCAGTATATGGCCTGTCTTAATGAATTGTCACGCACTCTCCAGTTTTTGGGTGTAGTGTTTTAAGAACGTCAGGTTGGTCAAGTCAGATGAAAATGTTATTCTTCTACTTCCTTACTGACATTTTTATCCATGTGTTCTCTCAATTCCTAATATGTGGCTGTTAAATCTGCAAATAAGATTATAGAATTGTCTATTTTTGCCTGTAGTTTTCTCAATTTTCATGTCATGTATTTTGAAGCTCTATTATTATGGGCACATATATTTAATATTTTTATATCTTCTTGATGAATTGACACTTTCATTATTAAAAATTATTTTTTTCTTTTTTAATGTTTCTTGCCTCGAAGTCTATTTTGCTTTATATTAATATAGCCACATCAGTTTTCTTATGCTCCGTGTTTAGGTGCTATCTATTTTCCCATTCTTTTATTTTCAACCTGCGTCAATATATTTAAGACCAGTCTCTTATAAACGCAATGTAGTTAGTTCTTGCTTCTTTATGGAGTCTGAAAAGCTATATCTTTAATTAGATATTTAGTTAATTTACATTTAATGTGTTAGTTAAAATTATAGGTTTACATTTACCATTTGGCTATTTGTTTTCTTTTTTCCCCAGTCTTTTTATTCCTTCATTCTCTACTTTGGGGTTAATCAAATATATATATATACATTTTTTTCCTTTAGTATTCCATTCTATATGTTTTATTGAGTTACAAGCTATACTTATTTGTATTTTTAGTGGTTATGCTGAAGTTTGAAATATTCATCATGAACTCATCTTTACCTTGGTTAATTTTGAAGTACTTCTTGATTAATTTTGAGATATAATGTAATAATAATAACCTTACCACAATATAATTTTATTTATCCCCCTCGTGTCTTTTGGGTTATTATCTTCATATATTTTATTTCTACATATATAGCAATCCCAAAATACTTATTTTTTTCTGCTACTGTTGTCTTTTAAAAATGTAGTAGCCAAATGAAAATAATTTCTAAATTTACCAACATACTTAGCTTTACAATGTTCTTCATTTCTTCTTGAGACCTGAAATTTTAGTTTTCCTACAGCCTGAACGACCCACGTCTGCATTTCTTTCAGAGAGGATCTGTTGGCAATGGACCTGTTCAGCTATTGCTTTCCTGAATGTGTACTTATTGTATCTTCATTTCAGTACCTTAAAGATACTCCATTTTTTTTCTAGTTTCCGTTATTTCTGACAGTTAAGTCAGCTGATACTCTTATTATTAGTCCTTTTATATGACAGACCCCACTGCCCAGATGCTTTCCAGATATTTATCTTTACTTTCACTTTCAGCATTTTTGAAAAGACATCCCTAAGTGTAGTTTTTTATTTATTTATTGTATCATGGGTTTGTTAAACTTCTTGGAACTATATATTGTTTTTAAACAAATTTGAAATCATTTCAGCCAATATTTCTTCAAATATTTATCTAACTCTTCTCCCTTTTCTCCGTCTTATACATAAGTTAGACTACATTATACTCTTTGACAGACTATTGAAGTTGTGTTTATTTGTTCTCAGTTTTGGTTTTTTTCTTTCACTCTTTGGGCTTTGGGTTGAATAATTACTCTCTTCTTCATTGAACCTTTATTCAGCATTCATTAGTCAATTGGCTGTTTCACACAATGTATTTTTGATTACAGATATTTTATTTTTATATCTAATATTTGCAACTGCTTCTATTTCCATAGCTCACCTGAAATTCTCCATCTCTTCTGTCATTATATCCATCATGTCCTACAGTTTCTGTATCATATTTTTGATGGTTATTTTAAAATCTTTGTCTTCTAACATTGGAATCATCTGTGCTTCTGCATCTCTATTGTTTGTCTCACATGTCTAACTATTTTTTTGTTGCATAATGGCGATTGCAGATGTTACCTTGCAAAGAACCTGGATACTTTTGTCTTTCTCTGAAGACTGTTGATTTCTGCTCTAGCAGGAATTACCTTACTGACAAATCACTTTGATAATGTAGAAGCTTAGTTTGAGGCTTCATTCAATTGGCGTATTTCAGTTTTTTCCAAGTTAATAGTGCTGTGATATGATAATTAACCCTAAGGTATGGCTCTTTGATGGTTTCAATGGAAATTCCAAGGTATTTCTCCAGCCCCTAAATCATTTAGGCTTGAACTTCAAAGCATAACTTACCTAGAACGGAGAAGCGATTGAAATCTCTGCTCAGCCCTTTTAGCTTTCTATATATTACTTTACTCTGGACTTCTCGGGTTCATGTCCTTCATATGTACAGTTTTGGAGTCAGCCAAGATTTTGAGTGAATTTTGTATATAGGAACTTTGGGCTTCCCCACTGTGGCATCTTTTCTTTTGGGACTTCTTGCCTAAATGTGCAGCTACTCTTTATTTTTCAACCTAACAGTATTCTCACTTTCTGCATGAATTGTATTACTTGAGTACCATGCAGACCGGTGAATATCTCCAGGGGAAAATTAGATAAAAATTGATTCTTAAACACTGTAAATTCTATCCTTTAAGGGCCTTTGGCTTCTACCTGTATGCTGTCTAGTACTTTCAGACAGTTAATTTTTTTTTCAGAATTTGTAATTTTTAATTCACGAGAACAATAGTCTGATACAAACTATTCAATAATTACCAGAAGCAGGAATTTAATGTACATGTTTGAAGGAAGGAGATACATGATATATGTCTAAGCTTCTACAGTCCTCATTGAATTACTAGCAGTTTATTATCCTGTTGAGCAAAGTTTTCACATTTGATTGATTGATGGATTGTTTTAGAAGTGTGAGAACTGGCCAAGGAATTTTATTTTGATCACATCTTTTCTAAATTTTGGAATGCTGTATGTAGAAAAGACGAGAAAATGATTTTCTCCTTGTCCAAACACAATCTCATTTTCACATAATGGCTTAAGCAAGTCTTATAAAAAGTCATGAGGGAGTTTTACAAACATTTAGGGCTATTGCAAATAAACTGCTGGGTGAATTCATTTTGAAAGTGTAATGATTATAATGAAAAATATAATTGAAGATTCTAGTCATATCCTCCAAAGGAGAGAACCTTATTCAAATTAGATGCATATCTCCAATTTAAAAATCAGTTTTCATTTTAAGTTTTTGTCAGCAGAGATTGGAAAAAATGTCATTTTATCTTTTACAGCTACCCTTTCGCAGTCTAATACCAGCCACAAGTATTTTCATAGTTCTCAAAGTGTAGTCTAATTGTGAGAGCTGCTTAGAAATGCAAATATACGTAGAGTCTGGGGATTTGAATTCCTAAGTTCTTCAGGTGATCCCCATGAGCAAAATTTGAAGACAATTGGTTTAAAAAATAAATTCCTGTCCAGTTTAGTTACAAAGTTGTCATTGATTTTCAAATGGCTTCCTTTCTCAAGGAGCTTTTAAAATTTTCTCCTATCATATTAATAAAATGTTTGGAAACAACGGCACATAAGCCAACTTTGTAAGCGGGAATTAACAACAGTTGGCTCATGTAGAGCTAAAATAATGGCTCAAAAAGCAGGTCAAAAGATAGAGTGTCAAAGTACAATATGTCACGCAAACTAGACTTTTGGCTTTACGTTAAATCTGGCTCCTTATGATTACGACGCGAAAGGACTACAGTGGCCCTGACATCAAGATTAACAACAGAGCCAACAATATTTTAATCACTTGCCAAAAAAAGTAATGCTGAAAAACGAAAACCACGTAATATAGTACCAAACGACATAAAAGTATTCAGGGTCCGGCCCGGTGGTGCAGCGGTTAAGTGCGCGAACTCTGCTTCCTTGGCCCGGGGTTCGCAGGTTCGGATCTCGGGTGTGCACTGACACACCACTTGTCAAGCCATGCTGTGGCAGCGTCCCATATACAGTAGAGGAAGATGGGCACAGATGTTAGCCCAGGGCCAATCTTCCTCAGCAAAAAGGAGGATTGGCATCGGATGTTAGCTCAGGGCTGATCTTCCTCACCAAAAAAATAAAAAAATAAATAAAAATATTCAAAGTAAATAGGACAGCAAGGAGAATCTAGGGTGGCATAGATTATAAGAAAGCTAGACAAGGCTCTGAGGACTCATTTGGCTGCCATATTAGGGTGAAAAGAACTCTAAGGGTCCACATTTTTCACCTCAGCCCATCAGAAGGACAGTAGATGGGAGTCTGATGTGGGCGTAAGCAATAACTAGGAATATAGAGCGTATTCTCACCTAGTTTGCCTTGAGGCTTTATCATCTCAGTCACTTCATGCAGTACTCATTATGTGGACATAGGTTCCATATGCCTAGATGTGGAGGCTCTAATTCAGGAGAACAGGCTTAAATATTATCTTTTGTGTGGTGTTCCTTTTGATCCTTTGTGAATTCTGAATAATATTCATTAGAAGACGTTAGTAGAGTTTTTTAAGGAATATAAGATGTAATTTTTTTAATAGAGTTTTTGTTGTCTCTTCCCTCATTGTTTAAAGATAACAATGCTTTATTACAGATTTGGTAATTTCACAATATGTATATGGAAGTGAGATACACAATCCTCTTGCTCCAGAATGTGGAAAACAATGGTAATTTCTTAGGGTCTACTTTGGTTGGTAGGCCACCTACTGTCATCCTCAAGGATATGTGTTCTATTCTGAGGAATGTACCTCACCCACTTATTATATAGAAGCAGAATAAACGTTAAAATTGGTCAAATCCATACAAAATTTCTAGTTCAGTTAATAGTATTAAACAAAAGTTAATTTCTCAATTTTGAGAAATGTACATGATTATATAAAATGTTAACTTCAGGAGAGTCGGTGAAGGTATATGGGAACTCACTATACTATCTTTGAAACTCTTCTGAAAATCTAAAATTATTTCAGAATAGAAAGGTTTAAAAATGCATCATGTGACATTAAAGAAAATTTATTTGGGAGATCCTCTGATAATTTTCTTCAAAAAAGGTAGGAACACATTTTCACAGCTGTCCTTCACTCCATTTTTTTTTTTTTTTTTTTTTCCTCTTTAGGACTTTTTAAATCAATGATTACCCCCTGGTCCTATTGATGCTCCTGGAATAGGCACTGGATAAATGGTTGCTGAATGAATCAGTCCGTTTGATGTATTTAAAGAACCTTTTATTATTGGGATTTGTATTGCCTTGAAAGGTGCTCCTAAAATTTTCTTTTGACTCACTTAAGTCTGAACTGCCCCCGACCTGCCACATTGTGCGCTTTTTGGTTCTCTTCATGAAAGATACCCATGATGATTTAAAAAGCTATATTCTGCACTCACCCTCTCCCCCTTCAGCTGCCCTAATGGATTCTTTGAACCTTGCCTGTTATCTGTCCCTATATGGTTTTTATTTTACTATCTGATCTTTGATAATAAATGAAAAAAAAATAAGGTAATCATTATTTAAGTATATGGATCAAAATTGCATAATTGGGTCAATGACTAGAGAAAATAGAAGAGCCTATTGGGTGTGATACCTGATCTTAAAATTCCTTTTGAAATGCTCCCTGGATTTTCCCAGGGTTTCCCCTTATTCTTTATCATCTATGTGAGCGTTATCATGCATGCTTGATTTGCATGTTTATATGTACACATATTCTCCTTCTATTACTGAAGTTTTAGTCTTTTTGCTCTTTCAGTCTAAACTTTCCTATAGGTTCTTGATGCCTTTACTCACTTCGGTGCTTTCTTTGCTATCTTAATCTTTCCATTACTTTCTCTTGCTATCATCTTTCCAAAAAAAAAACAAAGCCTCTGTTTTCAATCTTCTCATTCAGCCACTAAAAAGTACTCACATCTCACTGATTCTGCAAAACACACATTATCCTATTTGTGTCTTCCACATCAAATGAAAAAAATCTCAAAAGCAGTGTATATTCTCTACCTTCTATTATTTAGCAATGACCAATTCTTTAATTTTCTAGCGTTACTATCACTCTCTGTTTTTCTGTTGAAGCTATTCTTTAACAAGTAACCAAATTCCTTAATGCTCATGCTCATTGATGGCTCTGGATAATTGGACACTATGGAACCCCAACATCCTAGAAACCCTTCTCCACCAGCTCCCAAAACATTCTAATCCCCTGGAGCTATTCTGACCCCAATTGCACTCTTTATCTCCTCTGGTTCTACTCTTTCAACAAGCTTTTCATGGATTCTGAGTTTGACCTTCTTATTACTCCTTCTCTGTTCTCTTTTCCTTGTCTATACAACTATGGGCTTTGGCTGTACTAATCACCTATACATAATGACTCTGAAATCGGTCTCCATCCTTGACATTGTTCCTGAGCAGCAATCTTACCTTTCTGAACATAGCTACTATATATTTCACCCAGGATCTTCTATAAATATTTCAAACTCATGTTATCCAAAATTAAACTTGTTCTCTTCATCCCATGAACGGATCCTCTCCCATGTATTTGTCAATGTCAATGGTACCAATCTACTTCTTTTCACAGAGTTTCAATCCTTATTTTTAGCTCACTGTAAGCAGTTATTCTCATTACCTCTCCTAGACTCTGGTAGTCATCCTATTACAGAGTACTCTCTTTGGTAGATTCATCTCTTTGTAAGCATGTCACAAACTTAGAAGTATTTAGCCCTAATCCTAAGACTTAGAAGTATGTAGCCCCAACCCTAACACTTGCTGCTCTTATTCTGATGGTGTTTTGGATTTGTCATCAGTTTCAACGCCTCTGTTGAGACTTACAGTATAGAAATTTATATAATTATCTTTAGTTGAAAATAAAAGAAACACAAAAAGCATGGAATGCCTAAGTGTCATAACTCTAAACATGTTCACTCAACTTCAATCCTCTCTAAATTACTTCAACTTCCGTGCATATTTTTCTGCCCCATCACACACACTTCTTAATTTACCACCAATGACACCAGAGAAAACTTGATGTGAACCCCCTCCCACATCCTCCAAGCTCCTCTGTTCGCTCAGGCCAGGCCGTGTGTGGAATACCTTGAACAAACAAGGTCTGAGGGATGAGGAATGGCATTGTGGAGATGAGAAGCCAAAGTCAGTAGTAGAAGAGCAGTTTGGGGTATCAGATTCAAGAAGAAAGTGTAAATCCACATACAAAGGAAGAAGACAGGAATTGAAGGGAATTGGACCAGCTTGAAAAGTAAGTGGATATGTGCATGAAGTGAAAATATTTAGGAGTCAGGACACGAAAAAATGCTTATATAAACTTGTGGGACTAGGAGATGACCAGGGCAAGAAAGATAAAAGTTGGACCTAGGTTTTCATATTCCTTGTGTTTTTAATTAATGTACTAGATTAGTGTTATGTTTCCTGGGACCTAAATTGGGATTTATTATCAGGGAACTAAGGGCCCAGTTTAAGCCTTGCAGCTCTTAAAACTCTGTCCTCAGATCCTGAAGTGGAGTTAACATCCTTAGACTCTTTCTTATCACAACATAAATTATTTGGTCTTGAGAGCCCCTTTCCTTAAATTGTTTCTGTAAGGTCTTATGTTCTGTCTGGGGGTCTGACCAACAGCCCTCAAACTCCAGTACCACTTCACTGCAGTGTGGGAATTTTTAATATGAAGTTGCATGGCTTTAGCAGCTCTGTGAACTCTGAAATTGCACGCATTTATGGATGTCTGTGCAAATGTGCATGTTTCTGGGTGTCTGCTTAAATATTTTAACAGATCCCTAAAGATATAGGAGAACTGAAAAAGCTGCTGTCCCTGAGGTTATCGAAGTAAATATGTTGCTGAAAATCTTTTAAAACATAAATCTGATCATGCAATCCTCTGTTTTATAACCTTTTGGGTTCTCCTTGGCTCTTAGAAGAAAGACTAAATCTACACATTGTGACCTGTAATACTTGAGTGGTATGTCCATTTTGAAATCTCTGGGTTTGCATTGCTTTCCCTCTGGACATGTGGCTTGAGAACATATTACTTCATTTCAATCCCTTTAACAAGTTATGCTTCCTCTCATCTCAGGGTCTTGCATATTTTTTGGAGGGGAAGAGCTGTCCCCATTATCATTTCCAACCTGCCTCCACCACCCCTTTCTCCCACTTACCTTCTATCTCACTTCTCATCTCAGCTCAAACACTACTTTCTTAATTAAGTTTTCTTGTCCAGACAAAATTGGGTTCTACTCTTTCATGTGTTCATAATAGCCCTCTACTTTTATTTTATGACATTTATCACAGCTTATAATTATAAATTTGAGTCATGATTTTATTAATATCTATTTCTCCTCTTGTAAGCTCAGGAGGGCAGGGATGTTGATGGTTCATTTTCATTGTGTTATTTGTAGCACCCAGGACAGAGTCTGACACTCAGTATACATGCAATACAGATTTGTTGACTGAATGCATGCTTTGATTTAATGTCTTGGAACTCCTAATTTGAATGTGTAGTTACATTCATACACCCCACAGCATCCTCCGCAGAATTTTAGTACATAGTAAATCATAATTCAATAATTGTTGACTGAATGACAAGATGTTTTCACAACAAAGAAATGCTGTTTTGCTGCAGACAGTTATCATACTCAGGTGTTCTTTTTATTTCCCATGTGGAAAAATGCTACGTGACCTAATTTCTAGGTCAATTGTTTAAAAAGGTATTTCCAAAAAGGAGAACACTAATGATCATGTTTAAGGCTTTAGGAATTTCCCTTATTTTCCATATCTCCCTAAGGTGTTTGTGAATGTGAAATACGTGGAGAGCTTATCATTTGATTTTTCATATTCCTTAGCCAATATGAGTTGATATACACAGAGTATAATGAGACCATATACCTTCCTGCACATTTTAAAGAATTATATGCATATGCCTCATTGTAAGTTAACTGAAATATGGAAGAAGTAAATACCAATGGAGAGCATTTAATTGCTTAACCCATCATCCTGGCACAGTGAGCCTTTCATAATTCTTGATAATATGTCTTTGATTACTTGTTGCCTGCGTGCCATATCATAAGAACTTAAGTGATTGTAAACGTCTGTCTGTACTTACCGTCCTATGCTGTTTTATGTAAGTGAGCTGTAAACCAATAGGATTACACTAGAGTTAAATAATAAAAGGTGATACATAAGTATAAAAAATGAATCTTTTCTCAGTTATGCTTCTCCAACATTGTGAAGCTTACCATTTTCAGTCAACAGATGCCTTTACTGATAAGGGTGAGCTTGTCTAGAATACGTATAAACTTGTAATGTTTGAACAATTATTTTTTGTCTCATAGAGATGATTTTAAGAGAGGTATTGTTATATTATGCAATATATGCTTATAAATTAGACAGAATATAAGAAATTAAAACACACAAGAGATATTTTAGCTGTATTAAAAAGATCAGCTTGTAGTTTAAAGACTCCTAGTGGCTAAACTCAGTGTCCCAGGATCTATTGAAAGAGACATAAAATGGAGCTCTAGCACTTGCACTATCACAATAAGACAGTTGTCAGGATGCTAGAATCTTGTTTTGATTTTGGTTTGATGAAAGTTGCACCCCACAGCATCCTCCGCAGAATTTTAGTACATAGTAAATCATAATTCAATAATTGTTGACTGAATGACAAGATGTTTTCACAACAAAGAAATGCTGTTTTCCTGCAGACAGTTATCATACTCAGGTGTTCTTTTTATTTGTAACTTTATTGAAGGTTTGTAACTTTATTGAAGAGCCCCACGTCTGCAATAGCACTTAATTGAGCTAAGAATCAAGTAGTATCACCTTTGGATGAAAGTAAATACACCCTCATTGATTATCACTCATCCAGCCTCCCTGTGGCAATGGAGCTGAAGCACCTACCCCGTGCAGGCCTTAGTAATGGAAATTCATAGCAAAGATGCAAGATTGAATACAAGTTTTGAAAAACAGAAGGTAGATATGCTTTTGCATAATAAGATAGTAGCTGAACATATTGAGAGCTTGTCATGAGTCACAAATTGTGCTGTAGAGTTTATATGGACTGTCTTAATTAGTTGCAACAGACCTATGAATACGCACTATTATTATCATTCTGTATTAGTATCTAACTTTATAGAATGAAGTTCAGAGGAGAGTTGTGGCCACAGTTTACGGTGGAAGTTGGACTGGACCCTAGTCTCAGAATTAAAAGCCCAGACTCCAAATCACAGCACAAGAAAACGAAACAAAACCAAGGTGGAATGTTCATGAAGATAACTGCCACAGGCTATTTGGGAAAACTATTTTTGAAACTGCATAGTCTGAACGGCACTATCTGTTTTTCAAATAAGTAGTGGACCCAGAGCTATGCTATTGAAGTTGGGGTTTGGAGAATTAAGATAGACTGGGAGCCAGTAAATCTTCTTAGCATTCTTATCCTTCTTGCATTCCCATTCTCTCTCTTACCATTCTACACATACAAAAATGAATGAACCAAACCCATAAATCCCATAAAAGCTATCCTTAATCTGTCCCTCTTTTAGTGTGCTTATAAAAAAAGGCCAATAGCTTTCAGTGAAATATGATATGGACTGAAGCAGAGAGCTCTGTACAATTTTTAGGATTTGGCTTGGCAAGATCTATTCATTTTTTCTCAGGAGCAGGAAATACGCAAAATGAAGTAAATTTATCTACTGTATAAACAATTCACAGAGTGCAAGTTTTTCTGGGAAAATGACTGATATTACTATATCACCAATGTACCTTTATATAACTATTGTCAAATAGTTATTTTTTTCCTATTTCCAGAATTATAAGTAGAAAAAGTGCCTGCATTTTTGATGCTGTAATTTAAAAATATTCCAATATATAACTTTTAAAATTTTATTAAAAAGTGAAAATAGTACTAAAATTTTTCTTGCCTATTTTAAATTTATCACATTTGGAAAAATCCATTCAATTTTATATTTTAAAACTTACTTATTGCAACCTAGAAGCTCAAACTCTTTAGCTCTGTAATCAAGAGTTGTTACAATATATACTTCAAGTTTCTAGGGTTTTTCCCAGTGCTTGGGATATGTTAAACACTAAGAAGTATCTGAAATAATAAATCATATCTTACATCAAGTACATTTGTGCCACTATCCTATGATCATGAAAGATGTCACAGTCTTTCCTGTTGAGTCTGGACTTGGCCTTATCATCATTTTAAAACTACATTCCAGGCAGATACTACGTAATTATTGACAATAGTAGGGGATATGAAACCTATTGTTTTGTTATGCTCCCATAAGTGTTTTATCAATGTCCCACTGAATAGCTCTACCATGAAAATCTAGAAAACGAAAAGGAAAGAAAAATAGCTTGAACACACAAATGGCAAATCACTCCATAATGCACTATACATTTGCACATGAAATTTCCCCCAAGCCTCCACTGAGTAAAAAGTATTAGAGAAAGTTATATAGTTCATGGGGTTAATTCAAAAGTGAGTGGGTAATTGACTGAAAAGACAGACAAGCAGCTGATTTGGAGAGACCAATGTAAACCAATTAAAGCATATTTGAAAAAAAACAAATGGCAGGGAAATCTTTCATCTAAAGTGTATAATCTTAAGACCATACAACTACATATTAATTGCAAATATATATATTTAGAATTCACAAAAATCTCATATGTGTGTATGTGTATTTTAAAGTGACATTTAGAGGATAGCAAAAATTCAATTCAGGTTGACAAAAATTAGTACAAATCAATACTCAGCAATATTCAAGAAATTTATAACAAGCTTAGTAATTCTCCTAAATCTATGTTATGCTATTGACATAAAACGTATGTAATCCCAAGGAAAGACAGATGGAAAACACTACTCTTAATATTGCATTGTATTTGATGTGTAGCTCCATTTCTAGCTTATTCTTACCTAATGTCATACTAATAAGCTTATTGGTGTAGATACTGGAGTTTTAAAGCTCCTCCTAGGATTTGAACTGTCAATAAAACTTAAACACACACACACACACTCCTACCACTTAAACTACTCAATCCTAATAATAAAAATGTGTAAAGGAGAGCAATCAATACCGGGAATTTTGGTTTCAACATTGTAGATATTCCACCTTTTTAACATAAATGGGACATTACATACAAAATCTTAATGAGAGTTTGCTAATATTAATATCAGTTAGAGGGCCGGCCCCGTGGCTTAGCGGTTAAGTGCGTGCGCTCTGCTGCCGGCGGCCCGGGTTCGGATCCTGGGTGCGCACTGAGGCACCGCTCCTCCAGCCATGCTGAGGCCGCGTCCCACATACAGCAACTAGAAGGATGTGCAGCTATGACAGACAACTATGTACTGGGGCTTTGGGGGAAAAATAAATAAATAAAATCTTTAATATCAGTTAGATATATCTGAACCCTATTAATTCTCACTGGAATATCATTCTCTCCAAAATAATTCCACTGAGAAAAGTCAGTTTAAATTTTCAAATGCAGAGAGAAAACTAAGTCCAGAAAAGAAATATCAAATTTATTATATTTAAAATAATTGTAGATTAGCTTCATTGATTTCTTAAATTTCTGTTGAATGCCCAACAAATACAAGTATAAATACGCAACATACAGACATATGTTGATTTATTTAAAGTAATTTACAATGTATATTTCAGTTTTAGAAACCGATTGAGAAGCGACAATAGAATGAGGAAATACAATGCTGGTTCATTACCTATTCCATGGTTACCGACAAAAAATTCTGTCTGATTCTGGAGAGTGTAAACAAGTATTTGGAATAAGATATACTGCAAACAAACCATCTAATTCCTCTTTCATTGATATATTGGAGCAAAAGTCTCCAAATGACAAACTTGTAGTAATACTTCTGTTATACCACACTGATGAAAAAGAATATCGGTAACATTAACAATTATTTAAACAGAATAACCACATGAATATTTTAAGAACACTAAGAGTGAAACCTTAGATTTCAGAGCAAATTCCTTTAACAAGCAAAAATTTACACACTCGCATACACACACACATTTATAAACGATCTCCTAAATTATTTTTCATTCTCTGAGTTCATGCTCTAAAAGTAGAATCAAATTTAGCAACATGCATTATATTCTATGACTCAATTTAGCCAAATTGACCATAAATAGTTTGTCTGCATTGTTCTGAAAACACATAACACCATTTTGAACAGCCACAATCTCTTTTCGTTATGTACCATGTTCAGATTCGTGCTTTTATGTTTGTTGTGGCCGTGAGCACAGTGTTCTTTGGCTTCTTTTTTGTACACTTGTGTGACAAACACAATAATGTGGTATTTGAGGGTGTGGATTTACCCCCATGGATATGTTGTCTCCATAACTGTTCTATAGCTTATTACTGTGTCGGTTTTCCTAGACAGATTGTAAATTCCTGAAGGTAAGATTTTTGTTTTATTATGAAACTTTTTCTCTGATACCATTTATCATAACCTGAGACCCCTTTCTATATATTAGGTACTCAATGCATTCTATTTCCATCATTTAAAAAAGTATTGGGGGCGGAAAATGTAGAAGCCAACTAAATTGATGGCTAAAAACACTTTTTCAAAATTCTCTTTTGAGGCTCTATGACTCTGCCAAACATATGACTTGAGTAGCTCTTTTTTTCCTCTGTGCTTCTATTCATTTTGGTAGGAACTAAATGGGAGGTAAATGACCTGCGTAATCCACAAGGTACATAATAGGATCATGCACAGCTTGTATTTTATTTTAGCCAAGTTCTAAGCAACCCCTGCCCCAAAGCAGGCATTTGATGTGTTACTAACAGATGGAATCACTGAGGGTTAGACATAATTTAAATTCACTTGATAACTATGTCTTAAAGATCAATAACGTCTCAAATCTAAAGGGATCACCAATCTTTGCAATCTTCTTCAAATTGAAATTTTGCAAAATTACGGGCCAGCCCAGTGGCACAGTGGTTAGGTTCACACTCCGCTTCAGCAGCCCAAGATTTGCAGGTTTGGATCCGGGGGGCAGACCTACGCACCGCTTATCAAGCCATGCTGTGTCAGGTGTTCCACATAAAATAGGGAAAGATGGGCACAGATGTTAGCTCAGAGCTAATCTTCCTCACCAAAAAAAAAAAAAAAAACCAATAAATAAATAAAATTTTGCAAAATTAGATTTCAAAAGATTTATCAGGCATTGTCTATAAAACAGAACTGGCTTTGTCTATGTACGTTTTGTTGTGATTTTCCCATCATTAGCCTGCATTATATTTAAATGTTAAAGAATTAAGGAAAAAGTAGACATTGTGTTGGTAGTTTCTTTTTTTAAGTAATTATGTTTAAGCTAGGAACACATTTTTCTCAATTTCTTGATACCCCTCCTGTGGCATGACCTAAAAATAAAAAGTGCTATAAACCCCTTCCACTAATTTAGAGAAAGCTATAATTAATTTATGACAAGTGCAATTTATGCTAAAGCACTTAGAATCACTGAGCAACTAATTCAAGAATTAATGATTTATTTTTTTCCTAAAATTTTAAACTTTGGAGGAACAAGATGGATTTTGCTGGACTACTATGGGTTTCTGTGTTTTTTATCTGCGCCCACATTATGATGTAATTTGGGCACTTGACCAAGGTTCTAGATATTGAGGAATTGTGCTTTGGGAACTGGGTTGGAATGAAAGTGTCAAATAAAATTTAAAATATATGGTAAGTGAAATTACTCCACTATTTATGTCAGTTACTAGAGAGTGAAACAATGTTTTATAAAACTATTTCTTTGCCATTTGAGAGAAAGAAAATTTACGGGGGTAGGATTATGAGTTAATACCTTATATCAATATCTGCTGGGATGTTGAATCTATAATTTGACAATGATAGTTCTACATATTTTTTCCTGACCTACACCCTTAGCATGGTATGTGTAATGCTTACTCTAAGTATAATGGCTATAATTTGCCATTAAAAAGTATAATTCTTTATGGAGAACATATATGCCTAGTCTGTTTCCAGAAGCTATAGATACTATAAAAAATATATTAGATCTAATCCTTGCTCATAGTGATTTTATTCTCTAATTGAGGAAGTGAGACAAGCATGAAACAGTTAATAAATAATTGGAAATGTTAAATATTGCAAAGCAGTTAAGGGAGAAAAGGCTGGTATGAGATCATGTTGTAATCGCTCTTGTAAAGGGACAAGGCACGTGCCTTTTAGGTCTGACAGCTGGCTATCTCTGCTGGCCTCATAAGGTATAATTACCTTAAAAACCAAGGACTACACCATAAAAAAGCATCTTTAGTAAGAATAAGTTTGGGAAACAATGACTTGAATAATGTTAGGTGTCTTGAGCAAGACTTTTCTTTTTTTAAATAGGCTAATATACATTGGGATATTTGAAAAGTAGACATAGTCTACAGCAGCAGATGTAGAATTTTTTAAACCTCTTTTTTTTTTCACCTGGCATTCCAGAGAATACATTTTAAGAAATGCTGTCTTAGTGAATTTCCCATGGTTCACGGAGGCACTTAATCTTGATGCTTAGGGATTGAATTTTGTCATAAAGCAGAAACTGGAACCATCTCTTAGTAATGGATTTGCATTAACCAGTCTCATAAGACTGATCTATGAAATCAGAATGCCAACAATTTAATTAAGAATGAGAAATGTAACTGCCAGGGAGACAAAATACAATCCTCTGAGTAGTGTATTCTCTCCCATGGGCACACAGCATGGGAAAATGTTTTAATTAGGAGACTAGTTGGAGAACATGAAAACAAAACAAAACCAGATAAGAAGTTCTAGGTTTCTGAGGCATGATGCTATTTCACTAAAGTAATCTAATGTTGCCATCTCTCCTAAAAGGATATGCCCACCATTAACACCATACAAGTTACATCCTTGAACCATGGCATACTTCCTCTCAGACACTGATTTAATTGCATTGCCAAATTTCTGTCGGTCACTAACCTTTCTCTTTTATAGATGACAACTCTCTTCCCTTTCAATGGAGCACTCTTGGATTAGCTATTTTAATCTATTTAATTAGATAATGTTCTAGTCTTGCTGACCTGTGAACTTATTTATTCATTTTGTCCCTTTAAGCTGATTTTGTATATCTTTGCTCTGATAAGTAAAGATATAGTAAGTTTGTTTTGAAATATATTGAGTCGGGGGTACTGGAAAGTTTGACTATGATTTTCCAGGAGGAAAATGGAGAGATGAGACCCAAGAGCCAGAGGGAAGTTAGAAAGGTATACTTTGGAGTCTTCTGTATAGATGTGGTTTGAAGACCTAATAATGGATGGGATTGTCTGCAGAAAGAATATGATAAACAAAAGAATGTAAAAATAATAGAATATTGGAAAATATCTACGTTTAGTAAATGGGATAAGAAAGACCATGGAGTACCCAGAAGTAGAAGAAGGAAGATGGAGAGAGGTAATCATGTGGCACAGTACTTTTAAGGATAGATATTTACATCTATTTATCTAGGTAGCTTTCTCTTGCTCTCTCTTTCTCTCTCTCTGTATATATATCTTTCTCTCTCTCTCCTCCCCCCTCTTTCTGTCCAACTTCTGTTAGGTGTGAGATAATACAGATTGTCACCTTAGAGCATCAGATTGGACTAGGAAGAACATCACTGGTTCAGTGGGTTAAGAAGAAACTTCCTTCTGCTTGGTGATTGGACATAGGGCTAAATCCAGAAAACCCAAGTGAGCTCTCAGGGTATGGTTCCTTTTATGTTTGCAAATCCAAGTCCAGTAATCAGTCATTTCACTGAATCTTTACTGGTCTAACAGAGGTTTCCCTTCCTCACACCAACATTCTTTGGGGCAAACTGGTTGAAGAAAGCAGAGGCAGAAATCTGCTCAGAAGCCAAGGAGCCTCCTGAAGGGTATAGGATTGAGATTGTCGCTTCCCTTTTGTGATTCAATAATATTAAAAACTCTCTGGGAATTTGGTTTGTTTCTGTTGGAGGATAGCTGGGAAAAAAAAAGGTGTTTTGTGTTTTCAAAGGAAACACACCATAAGGGGAACTGGATCCAAATTTAATCTAAAAATGTTGAGGTTCATGGGATTTTCTGACACTCAGCTGCCCCATCAGAGTGCTTGTACTTTGGGAACAATGGATGAACAGTGTGGGTGATCAAAAGAGATTCAAATTGGCAGATTAGGATAGGATGAGTATCAAGATTGCAGCATGATTGATGATTGCATCTGGTTGATGTTTGAAAGCAAGACTGTATCCAAAACTCCCTAGGGTATGTAAGAAATCTTTGGAGAGAGACACTCAACTACACACAAATAAGAATTAAGCAATAACTTGGAGAAATGGGAGAATTATGTCTATATCTGTTCCATAAGTTGTGGAAGAGATTCATTTAAGTTATAACAGTACTATGTTGTGAAAGCAAGAGAGGAGAGCACTTTAACAAGGAAGGCATGTTTACTATGACAATTTTTGTAGAATAGTCCAGAAAATGGGACCTGAAGAAAGTATCAGTCATTTGAGCATTTGAAAGTCAATGGTGTATTAAAAAATCTTACAATGGTGACAGCAGAGTAACTAGATGGTCAGAGATTAAGCAGTTAGGATTATGGGAGAAGAAAGGGTAGAGATCAAGCAGAGACCACGCTTTAGGGACATTTTTTGGGATTAATGGGAGAATTTTTTAAAATTGTTATTGCCTTTTGAAAGACAGAATAGGCAAAGGGAAAAAATAATGTGAATTTTTCTAATAAATTCTACTATTAATTATTGAGCTTCTGGTATTTACTTGGCACTGTGTTATTTGCTAAATGGAAATGTTAAAAGAACAAACATGCAGTGAAAATGACTGATGAAACCAGTTCCTAAAAAGGCAGGATAGGATGAAATCAAGTTGACATTCTAAGAATTTCTAGATAGCAATGGAAGTCCAGCTGACTTTAGAAAGAAGCATTTACAATTGGAAGCACTGCAGTAAATGGAAATAACACGGGCTTCAAAGTCAGATTTATTTGAATACTGTTTTGGTAGGTTTTTATAATAGAATGGACATTTCACAGGGAACAGTTGGACTCCCAGGACCAAGATAAGAGAAGAGTGATATAAATTTCATCTAAGTGATGTAAGAATATCCTGATTTTTACTCTTCTAGTAGCTATGAGAATGAGGGAACAAAATGCGTCTGTTTAAAAAGGTAAAATAAATAAATAAAATTTAAAACTTGTAAGAAAATATTAAGTTTATATTCAACAACTTCTAAATAAAATTTTGAATTTTGCATGTGATGATAGATCAAAGTATAGAAAAATTTTTATCTCATTATTGAACTACTAGATTTTATAACAGTAATTTCAATCACTACAAGATTGAAATGGACTTTATAAGAAAGAATTTCATTCAACTATCTTTTATAGACACAAAAAGTGAAGTCCTAAAACGTTGACTGGTTTCCTCGTTTACTCAGTTTGAAAGAATTTGTGGCAAATTTGGATTTGGAATGCAGTGCCCTGAGTTCCAGTCCACTGTATTTTACTGAAATGACCTTCAGGTATTTAATGGGTGTAATTGTTTTTCTTTAGCATACAATATTATTATTATTTTCTATGATTTTTTGGAGGGAGGCATAAATTATATATGAAAAAGAATCATCATGTTCTATTTTTGTGACATTGTTTATTTCTGTTGATTTTGATATTCCCATATCCGAAACAAAATTTTTTCAGAATGCATAATAACATGCAAAGCATGGTGGTTTTTTCTTGACTAGTTTTCATACATGATTAGAGTATCTTTTCAGAATCTGGAACTACATTTGAATCTTGTCAGAAATAAATGAACAACCTCGGTTGAATCCTTTGGTCTCCTTTGAACTCTTTGAATTAGATTATCCTTCTCTGCAACTTTCAATTCAAATGGAAAAAGCCACAGGAGATGCTACTCGAGTGTTAATAGTAGAAGTGTCTGATAACTGTACAAACATTCCTCACATTATATTTTTAAAATTTGACTTTGCAAGATATATAGCATCTTTTTAGCTACGTGTTTGGGCAAGTTTGCAATTAATCACCTATAAAAGGAAATAGTCCATTTAAAGTCAGACAATTTTTTAGAATGGACAGTTCTACATTTATGACCTTGATTGCATACTGATTCAATAATGTAAAGTGGAATTATTCTGTGATAGTTTTATTATGTTCCTTTTCTGTAACAATATAGGAACAAAAAAGAATTTTTACTGCAAATATTGGCTGTGGTATGTACAGAATATCAAATAATTTTGGTGAATATTTCACTAGAGAATTAAAACAATGCCACCCAATTGTTTATGATCTGGAACATGATTATTGAATTGCTTTTCCAATTCTGAATATATCAGGAACTTCTGACCATTTCAACACACAAACTGATATTGACAACTAGAATATTGTCCAAAGCTGTATTTAAATTAGTAAAAGTGGGAAATTGGGAGGCCTAATTTTAGTGTTCACACAGTTATCTTTCTTTATCAATTCTCATTGTGTAGATATATATTTTCTGCAATAATGTTTTCTTTGTAGAGTTTGCATCAAATAGGGCCACGAATTTAAATATCACATTACGATAGCCTCTGAATAAGTGTATATACATTTTTTTTGATATATGCATCTCATTTAATTTTAAGGAGTGTGTATGTGTGTGAAAGGGAGAGAGACAGAAAAAAAAGAGAGATTTTCATAGGTACCTACCCCAGCCTGCATAAAATAGACTATCCAAATATAAAAATGAGTCTGACACAACAACATTTCTAGTAATTTAGGCTAATTTTACCTGTTTAAAATGTTTTATGATATTATAATATAGACGGGGCCTGTAGAAAAGGTTGACTTTGTGTTAAAGAACCAATCAGAGCAAAATTTCCCTTGTTCAAACACTTACAGGAGGAATTCAAATTGAAGCAATCATTGAGCACCCACTCTGTTGCAATCCCCTTACCAGGTATTTCATATTTATTATGTCGTTTAATCTTCACCACTACATTAAGTTGGCTTTATTTCCACATTTTAAGGAAGAGGAGCTGAGAATTAATCAAGAGAACCAGGATGCTTTGAGATGCCAAAATGAGTGATGAAATCTGGGGTCCGAGCCCATGTCTGTCTGACTAATGGGTCAACCATCATTCCACCTTAATGTACCTAACCTATTTCATGTGCTGACATTTAATGATTCAGTGTGGGGAGGCTATTTCCTTCTGTGTTTTTGTTTTTTATTTCTATGATAGAATGATTGCTTCATCATTTCTGTAAACACTATAAAATTTCTTAGAACCTGAAACATTAACAAGATTTTGTATACTCATTAGGTCTAATGGGCAAATGGATGAGAGATATAAGTGAATTCCAAAATGAGTAGATATGAATGGAAATAGAGAAAAACAAGAATGAGGCAATGAGAATAGTGAAACGCAAAGTGTCAAGGCAAAGAGAAAAGTTAAAGCAGCAATGTTTATTTACACGTGGCTCTTGCAGTTGGGTCTGGAAGCATGAGGCTGCATACTGCTCTATTTCATCCATGCAGTTGCTTTTTCTGAGAGGGATCTGCAAATCTGAATGCTTTGTGTCGGGTTACATAAACTGTGCAAACTTCCTTGTTTGAACTGGACAAATGTAAAGAGATATGACTTTTGAGGACAGACAAAGAAAGAAGAAAGATCATATTAAATCCTGTACACTTGTGCAAAACTCGAGGCTTTATGCAAGCTTTCTTAGTCAAGAAACTATGCAATACTTCCACAGGGAAACAAAATATCAGGCAAAAATCATCAAAAAGAAAAGCCGTCATTATCAAAAGAGACTGTAATTTAAAGTATACTAATAAATGCACCATAAACTCTTGGTAAAGGAAAGGTGTCAGGCAGTCACCTGAAGGCTGTTCCTTTCATATGTTAGGCTCCTGTGCCACTTTTCAAGTGGTTGTGAAATTTTCATTGTTGATGACAGTTATGGCTCACCTTCCTGAAATTGGTCTTTAAAATGACTTTGTGCTTTAATGCAGACGGAAAAATCCTTCATTCTGGTGATCGGTTCCCAAGCCTCAGAAACACTGCCATTCATCACACATGCTGCGTGATGGATGTGGCAGGTGATAAGCGCAGCTATAGCTGTTTCAAGGCCATTGACTCGAATCTGTAATCTGACTCGATTCCTTTAAAGCTGATGGTTTGGGGATAAACCAAGGGTCAGCAAAAGTCTCCTCTTCCACATGGATCGTTTGAAACACCTAACAATCAAGTTAGATCGAATATTGATTTAGAAAGCACTTTCAAGTTATTAATGATTTCAATTATTCCAAGAATGAAAAAATGAAATTTCATTTAATGAAAGTGTTTGAACTTTATTCTTTTTTTCCCAAACATCTTTATAATGATACATTTGGCAACTTACATAAAATCAACAAATTCCTTGAAAAACACAGCCCAAACTGTCAGATACTCTAGTATCCTTTTTAAATATATACTTTTAATAAAAATTATATATATTTAAGGTGTAAAACATGATGATGTGTTATACATATACATGGTGAAATGATTACTACAGTCACGCTAATTAACATATTCTCTCCTCACATAATTATTTCTTTTTGTGATGGTGATGAGTGCATCTGAAATCTACTCTCTCAGCATACTTCCAGTATTCAATGCAGTATTATTAACTATAGTCATTATGCCTGTACATTAGATCTCTAGACTTATTCATCTTACGTAACTTCAAGTTTGACCAACATTTCCCACCCCCACAGCCACTACTAACAACCATTCCACTCTCTGCTTCTATGAGTTAGCCTTTTTTTAGATTCCACATGTATGTGTGATCATGCAGTATTTATCTTTCTCTGTCTGGCTTATTTCACTTAGCATAATGTCCTCCAGGTTCATCCATGTTGTTACAAATGGCAAGATTTCCTTCTTTCTCACCGCTGAATAGTATTCCATTCTGTTTCTCTCTCTGTCTCTCTATCTATAGCTATATAATTGCATCTTCTTTATCTGTTCATATATCCAGGGACACTTGGGTTGTTTCTATATCTTGGATATTGTGAATAATGCTGCAATGAACATTGAAGTGCAGATATCTCTTTGAAATACTGATTTCATTATCGTTGAAGAGTTTATTACAAAACATTTCTAAGAAGAACATTGTAGCCAATCTTGATAAGTAGTTTGCTACACTGAATTCTTTAGCATTTCTGTGAACAATGGCAGAAAAAAACAAAAACTATTTACATTGTCACAGGCTTGGATTTAGAGACAAATTAAGACAAGACTAAAGAACAAACAAAATTCAAAATGAAATGATCAAAAGAAAACACAACAACAAAAATTATCTGTGAAAGCAATATTTTGAGTTTGGAAAATCCAAATAACTGAAACATCAAAACTATTTATTACTTGAGTTAGCCATTCAAATTTCTCAGTTTTTATGAACACCTCTAACATTTTAAAATACATTTTATAATACACATAATAACTCTAATTTATTTCTGTTACTTGACATTTCCTGTCTTTAACTTAGATTTCATCACTTCATTAAAAAATATTCATCTTACACCTGGTATGCATCAGACACTCTGAAATATTTCATTTTAGCTTCTGAAGCCAAATGACCAAATATTAAATTTTGTGCTTATAAAATACTACTATTGAGAGATCAGTCAGAATTTAATATTACAGATATATTTTGACAACAAAGGAATCTAGTCATTAAACACTGACAACCCCCATTGTTATTCTAAAGCCAGGTGAATCGATAATAAGTTTTACATCCTGCTTAGAAAAAGAGCAATAACCTTTAAATTAGTGCTCCACATGAAGAAATAATTAGGTGCCCACTTTCGGAGAGGTCGAACCATCACCAATTGTACAAATGCCTGCCTCTGAAGCCGTATTCATTAATGTAGTAATGAGCTGTTGAAATAGCAACACAAAGCAAATCTACAATGCAGGGAAACTAATTGGCTTATAGATACTTTCAGCTATCCTGCTGTTATAGAGACAGATACTCCTTTATATGTGATGGACATTTTGAATTCCGTTATCGGTGAAACATGATGCTCTGTTCACAGGTTTCAGATTCATGGGTTTCTGAAACCTTGAATTGTGGATCTCCTGATGTTTTTCAGCAATATAAGCCAAATGCCCCATCAAACTTTCTTAGTGTTATCCAGGAAGGTCTTTTTTGCTGAACAAAACCGGGTCTTATTGGGTCTCACACTTCCAGAAGACCCTGCTCACAGAATGATTTCATCTGCTTTGTCCTCAGCTGTGAAGTCCACTACCAGAGCCTACCTCAGTTAGCTCTGCTCCACTATATAGCCCCAGGTCATTCCAACAACTCTGACAAGCCATCTTGTAAATATAGTTCATCTGGTAAGAGTTCAAAGAAAAAAAATCAATAACATTTCTCCATCATTCGTAGAGAAAAAAAAGACAACTTAAAGCAAACATGACTCTGAAGGTGGCTGAATTCCAAACCCTTTGCATTATCATTATTATGACATGTATTGATAACAATCGATAGCAGCTTTGTTCTGAATTCTGTCTTGAAGTACCTTATCTGGTCACATAACATAAATTCTATTGGATGCATTAAGTTTTAATAATAATTTATTTCCCTCCAATTGGGCATTTAGAAACCAACCTGCTAGGCGCTAGATCCTTATATGCGTGACTTCTAGTCTATTTCACATTCCTATGTCCCTTCTTTCTGAATCTAGACCTCCTAGGTATCAGTTACCTCTCCATTTAGGAATCAGATAATTGCTCCCTATCATTTATCTTGCATTCTTCCTTCACACCAATTTCCTAGTTTTGAATCACTTTCTTTGCCTTATTAGTGTCGAGATTGATTTCACAAACATTTACTGACCCACACTTTATGACAAACACTGTGCTATAGGCATAAATCGGTTACATATAACATAGTCACAGTGCTGGAGAAGCACAGGTCCTTGTTCCTAAGTGCAAAGATAACATAAACCAGTGGTTATTTTCCAAAAGTCTCTAAATTTTCACATAGGAGGTCATTAACATACATTCTGGTTTAATGGATTAATGCTGTTCTGCACTGCCAAGAAGGATGACTTCCTGTGCAAATGTTCTGATCTCCAGCTTAAACTTGAAAACATGATCTTCCTAGGTTTTTCAGATTTGATGCATTTGGCCACCATCCAACACCTAGATAGGCCATTATGGCCTGTGCTCATATAATGGGAATATTGAATGAGCTAAAAATGATTAAATAACAGCATTATGTTATGTGTCACTATTAAACCTTGATGTAGCCTCATATTAGCATGTTTCTTGTCATTTTTCTTTGCGTACTATAGCAATAGCCTGCCATGGTTTGTTTTGCTTATTAATTATGCTATTTGTTGATTTGATGAAAGCTGAAATGGATTGAAGATTAGAATAGGAAGTAAATTAAATAATGGGAGAACCAACCACAAAAGACTTCCTTTTGAATTTCACTAATTAGCATAGCTCTATATGCTTTACGATCGTGTCCCACAATTCAAAGTCATGTTTGTCACAGTACTTTTAACAAGTAGATCTTAGTTATAAGACTATTAAAGAAGCAAAATTATGAATAATTTCTAAGTAGAATTCATATCTCTTGACTTTTTTCATCTCTAATCAGTTAAATTCTAATTTTGAGTTGCACATTGTAGTGAAAACTGGCATTTGAGTTAGACGTTTCTCATCTCTTTTTTTAATTGTTTTACTGCCTATATTTTTAAATGTTTTTGTCTATTAAGTCTCTGATATTGAGACCTCATATTATATAAAAATAACTTTTATAAATAAATATAACGCTTCTTCATGAAGTGAGAATGTATTTGCAAGGTACAAGTCGAAGAAAAAGAATGACAGAGTCACATTAGTTGGAAAAGACAAAAGGGAATTATAATTAGTATGTATTGTGATATTGAGCACAAAATATAATAGCAGTGTAAGAAGATCTAGATGATGGTGTCTAACTTAAATAATACTGACCTCACCTACCTACTTCCTTATCTATCCACTTACCTGTCTGCCTATCCATAAACAAGAAAAGCCTTGCAAACACTGGCATCCAATTTGGTGCATACTATGTTTTCTCTGATAAGAACCATGTCCCTTCTTTGTCCTTTGGAATATATCTTTATGTGGGTTGGTAATAAAACAACAACAACAGCAAAAACAGTGTTTTTGATTTATTGTGTGGGATAGAGCTCACTAATTACAAAATATTATTTCTTTCCCTAAATTAATAAGAAGATTGGATTCATTTCCAATTTGAGCTGTAAAATGAGCAATATACCAGTCAAAGAAAGCCTTTTAAAAACATATTTGCATAATAATTGGGTAAAATTAACTTCTCTGCAAAAGAAGAACAAGGTTGAATTGACATGAAATACATTAAAAACTCTGCTACCTGGCTTTCTCCTGGTAGCAGTTTGCCAAAAATCTGCATTGAAAGATATTGTCATCTGCTTAGCTTCTGTTCATAGAAAAGCTACATGGCTATGATGTAAATCATTTTATACTATGAGGTTTTAGCAAGAAAAAGGTATAAGATGATTAGCATCTCCCTCACTTTTTACTTCTGGGCCACAAAGTCCAAGCCTAGCTGTAATCATCTGCCTCTCTATGTCCCCCAAGTCTGTAACTGTAAATCCATAACATTTGTAAATCTGTCATCATTGATGAACTGAATTACCAGAGCATGGGGAGGGTCAATGCATTTGTGATTTTAAGATAGTAGAGATAAATGTTGCAGAGGTTCCATTTTTATTTTTGAAAAGACATTTTCAATAATTTCTGTAGCTCCTTTTAAAGACATTATGTGCTAATTGAATTTACATCTTTTTTAGGAGAATGTAGCAATTGGTTGGTTCACCAAAAATATCTCTTGAATGACTAGATAAACTCTCACTCACAAACAGCTAAGTTATCAGAGTTGTTGATAACATTTACACAGGACACAAAATGCAGCCTTCTGCATGTTGTTTCATGCATGAAGTGCATTCCTTTACATTAAGTGAGATCCACCATTCCGTAACAGTGTTAATTGAATATGACACCATCTTGAAAATTATTTATTACTTATGTCTACTGGAGAAGATTCAAAACATCAAATAGAAAACAAAAAGACACACGACAGACACTATCATATATAACTATATTAACCTATGATTATGCATTGGAATAAAGAAAGTGGAAAACAAATATTTGAATGATGGGATCAGAGAAACCTCGCCTTTATTTAGGTACTTATTTGGGCTCTTTCCTAGAGGGGCAGCTCCGCTGTCTGATCTCTGCCTTCTTGTTTGAGCTTAGCCATGGTGATACAGTGGACTTGCCTTACGAGAAGGCAGAGGGGGAAGCTATTCTCTCATATAGAAGTTAATATTGCACCAACATTTATCATGCATCAGTAAAAGCATCTCTCTCAGTAAAATATCAATTCACTTTCTTCCACTGCTTACGCTGTGACTCCTCTATTTCAGTTCTACTAAAATACACTTCTATCAGCACTGTGATTAATTTTATTGGTTTATAAATACCATTCTTCATTTAAAATATTCACACGTTGGCAAAGAAGATGTTGAGTCACAGTTTGAATCTGAGTTTTCTTGACTTCAATATTAGCATCCTTAGTATAACTCCACTTTGCTTCCCTTAAAAGAAAAATTTTAGGCTTACTTTATAGCTCTCATATTGGACCATGATGCCTAATCCAGCATTCTAAGTGGCATGCTCAGTTAAATCTACTTAATCCTGCTTTTATTGTATTACCCAAAGCAAAGTTATTGAGTTGACTTAAGTAGGTTAGTGTTACGTAAGGCTATCTTTACTTTGTAGCGTCTGAATAGAGATGACTTACATAAAATATCTATAAAACAGAATAGAGTCTGTCCTATTAATGGACTACCTGTGCAACACACTAAATAGGAGTAGTTTTAAAAATTTTCCAAGGAGATTGGAAGCTGGATAGAATTAGTGGTTCTACAAACCAAGAAGCTAAATTCTTCTTTGACTTGCTTGGATGGTATGGGAAATCTCTTCTATAGTTTGAGATCTCTGTATTCTTTATGAATGACTTATGGAGCTCAAGACAGTGAACTGTGATGAGAGGAATGGGGGAGAATCCCAGTGTCCATCCTCTCATGGATATTTTCTTTCAGTTTCCACTCCAGGAGTATCAGGGTGTTTTTAAGAGTCATTATTCATGGCAAGATTTATTTTAACATAGTAGCAAGAGTAGTATACGTATATAAATAAATCCCACAGCTACTGTTATGACATTTAGGGAAACTTCTTACAGACTTTGTCAGTAGTTAAAATATGTAGGTCAACACTTAATATGTGCTGTGCAATCTTCTAAGCAGTTTATAAATATTAAACAAGGAGTATATGTGATAATTCATTAATGATGATCTAATTTAGATAGTTCAGGAAATATTATAATAATGACAATAATGGTGAAACTGATGATGATGTTGGTGGTGATGATAATTACAATGAAAGTACTTATTTTTGTGAAATAAGAAAAAAATATTTGTTAAGTGTATTTGCCTTGTTTAAATCTAACCTTAAGGCACTGTATCTCAATCTTGGCTGCCTATTAGAATTACACAGGAGTTTTTTTCTTAACGTTTTTTGTGAACAATTTTAGATTTTACAGAAAAGTTGCAAAGGTAATACAAGGAGTTACCATATTCCCTTCACTGAGATCTCTGTAATGTTAACATCTTATATAATCATGACACTTATCAAAATTAAGAATTAAGTTTGGCACGATATCATTAACTAAACTACAGACTTTATTCAGATTTTACCAATTATTTCACCAATGTCTTTTTCTGTTTCAGGATTCAATCTAAGCATTTAATTGGTATATCTCCTCCAATCGGTGGCAATTTCTCAGTATTTCTTCTTTCATGACCTTTACAATTTGAAGAGTATGGGTCAGGTATTTTGTAAATGTGCCTTAATCTGGGTGTTCTGATGTTATGTCATATTAAATTAGGATTATGAATTTTGGGGAAAAATGTCACAGAAATGAAGTTCCCTTCTTGTGGCATCATATCAGCAGGCTATGGTTCCACTCGACTTCTTACTAGGAAGGTTAACCGTGATCACCTGGTTGAGGTGGTATTCCACTGTCAAGTTACTGTTTTTCCCTTTTCATTCTCTGTTTGTGAGAAGGGAGTTCAGCCTCCCCTCAAGGCAGGGGGTAAGGAAGATTAAACTAGAAGAAGACATATCAAAGATCTTCGGATGTGTGGTAAAACCATCACTGTAATTAATACCTGCCATTTTCAGTATTACGATGTTCCAAGAGCTCTACTAAACAGCTGACCTGTATTTTACAATTTAATTTTCAAAACAGGCATTATGTGTCTTTTTGACCTCTCCTATTTGCTCAGAATTTTTTGATATTTCTAAAATTTATGAACCTCCCCTTTTCCGGCAATTATTTCCACACACCGCGTATTTTGCTCACACCTTGACTGCAGGTTCTTACCCGTCTCTGACTCCGTGTTAGCCAAAACTTTATAACTCAATCCACTCAGATTCATTATGAATCTTGATCTGAATCATGTAAAAACCCTATCGTCCACCTTTAATAAAACAAACAAAAAGATATTTACCTCCCCGGATTTTACAATTTCTTCTGCCCTCTGTCCCCCGTTTCACTTTCCGGTAAACCTCCTCCTAATACCTGTTCATACTCAAGCTCGTTATTCCCGTAACATTCTGTCTTATATATACTTCACTTCACCTTCTGCTGCCACCACGTCACAAATTGTCTCTTGTCCTGTATTTCCTGTTTCCAAAGCCACAGTTGAAGCTTCATTATTTTACCCAATTTCTAGGCACATCTTATAGTTTATTACTCTCTCTTTAAACAATTTCTTTTTCACTTTCACTTGGTTTACAAAGTCCTCACTTTGAAACTTCGTCTTTTTCCACCCATCACACTGCCTACTCTTTTATCTTTACTGGTCACTTTTCTTCTTCCAAGCTCTAAAAATTAGAATTCTTTAGTAAAAAATCTTGATTCTCTATCTAACAGATTGATGTTTTCATTCGGGTCAAAATCACAAACTTAACATGTCCCAAACCAGACATTTGAATTTCCTTTCCTAATCTGCTCCTCATCTGGGGTCCTGATCTCAATGACTGGTGTCATCATTCATTCGCTGGCTCAGATTATAAGACTAAACGACACTCTTGACTCTTCTCTACTAACCAATATCCAATGCATCATAAATCATATCAGCTCAACTTTGAAAATATTTTCTGCATATGATTCCCTCTCACTTCTTCCATTGCTACTATGCTGATTAAATCCACAAATATACCCTTACTAGACAATTACCTTTTGCTAGGCAATCTCCTAACTGATTTCCCTATTTCTACACTTATTCCACTATGGTCTCTTCCTCATAAAGTAGCCAGTGGGCTCCTATAAAAATATAAATAATATTTTTTTCTCTGCTGTTATCAAATTTCTCTGAATTTTCTTTTAACCCCAAATAAATTCAAATTCATACTATTGTCTACACCACCTCTTGAGATCTGACCTCTGGCTGCTCACCAAGTACATTTCTACATCTCATTTCTCCCTTGCTCCAAGCCATAGTGCCTTCACTGGTCTTGTTTGAATATGATGAGCTCCTGTCTCAGCCCTGGCACTTGGTGCCTCCCTTATCTGCCTGTACATAACACTCTTTCCATAAATATTATAATGGCTTCCTCTTATATTCCTTTTATTCCATTTTGTTGTAGAATGATGACTTCAGAAGAGGCTTTCTTCATCACCCTATCTAAAATAGCACACGTCTATAACTCTATACCCCCTTATTCTACTGAATTTTTCTTCATTGTACTACTACTATTTCACTTTGTACTACTACTATTTCACTTTGTGTTATTTATTCTCTTCGCTGTTATTTATTCTCACAAGAATGTAGGCTCCATCACAGGAGTGGCTGTGTCTGTTCTATTCTCTGTTACATGTCCAGAGCCTGGGAGAGGGTCTGGGACACAAGGAGTACTTAATGGATATTTACTGCATGATTTATTAAATTAAAAAAATGATGTAAATAAATAAAATAAAAATTATTATAAAATAATAAATAAAAGTAGCAAATGAAGTTAGCTTTGTTGTTAGAGTTATGAATACCCTCTACCTCTGCTTTCCTTCTGGGGTTTTCCCTTTCTTGCTTTGATCGTACCTGATTTAGTTCCCATCCTCAGCCTTCTTGCTACCCTGCCAGCATTTGAGATTCTCCAGCTGGAAGGATTTGCCTTGCTCACAAGGTCCTCTTAGAGACATAGTCTGGCTTCTGAAACCTCGCCTCCATTGGACTCATGAAGCATTGGTTTCTACTCTGCAAATAGGCTGTAATATTACCTCTCATGACTATTATAATAATTAAATGAAACAAGGCACATACAAATGCTTTATAAATTAAAAAAGCCCTAGGAGATGTTATTTATATTTATTATTTATTAGTAGTATGCTTTATCATTTTCTGCTAGCAGCCACAAACAAATATCTCTAGTGACATAAATCTGCATTGCAAAAATCTAAATCTCGATTATTTGTTATGCTGTTAAATAACATAATGTAAATGAAACATCTTGTGTGGTGTTTCGGATAACTGGTAGATTCTTTTCATATCCCTTTCCAGTTCATATTCGTTCCACTTTCTTATCTTCTACTTGAGAGTTATTGTGCAATAAGAGCTAGAAATAATTGAATTTTTTCTTCTTTGGAATATTGTGTATAATTGATTTATCCTTAAACTTCCACCATAATTTTACCTGATTCATTCATCTACATAAACTCAACTATAATTTATTTGGCCTGATTTGGAAATGCATTTTCCCCTCAAAAAGTATTTTCCTTTTGCAACTTTTAGTTTCTCTTAATAAAAGAGTAATAATTATCCAGCATTTATAATTTCTACTATTTGACCATGTGTCTATAATGGTTTCTATTATAGAAACAGGCTTAGCATAATAAATGCTACATAATTTCTCACATCAAGTTTTACACATTTATTTTACTACTTTAATAAGTCATGACTACCCCCAATGACAGTAGTACTAAATCAAATACACGGATTTTTTTGGTGTGCTCTGATATTTTAACATTTCATAATGAAACGTATTCTGTAATTTAAGTACATTTTCCATTACTGCCAAAAGCAGATTTTTTAATTCTTTTACCACGATTTCAAGTTTCTGTTTGCAAATGTCATTTCAGATAAAGTTAGCAAATAATTCCCATTACATGAGAACAAACAGACCAAGTAAAAACGGTATCTTCATAACTCAACTGCCATAAAAGCAGAATAAAATAAATTAGATCCTAGGATGGTATATGAAAAAAAGTGTTTTGATTTAGGTCTAGAAACAAGAGTCCTTATTCTAATTTTATTTTTAATTGGAAGTGTGATATTGGGAAGCTCAGTTATCTGTCAGATATTTACACAGGTCAGATATTTGATCTTTGAGTCAAATAATTTGGTTTTGAATCTCAGCTCTGGCGCTTGTTAGCTTAGTTAAGTTGCTTTCCTGAGTTTCTGTTTTGTCATCTATAAAATGGGAAGAGTAATGCCTATCTTCTCAAGATATATGTGAGTACATGTTCTGTGCTGGTCTCAGCCTATCAATAACCAACGTTGTGGGGGCTGGCCCGGTGGTGCAAGCGATTAAGTACGTGCGCTCTGCTGTGGTGACCTGGGGTTTGCTGGTTCGGATCCTGGGCGTGCACCGACGCACCTCTTGTCAAGCCATGCTGTGGCGGCGTCCCATATAAAGTAGAGGAAGATGGGCATGGATGTTAGCCCAGGGCCAGTCTTCCTCAGGAAAAAGAGGAGGATTGGCAGATGTTAGCTCAGGGCCTATCTTCCTCACAAAAAATAAAAAATAAAAAAAAATAACCAACCTTGTGGTTAAACTGGCCCTTGTGGTTCTTATTATGATTGCAAGATGCCTATCAGCTATAGCCATCAGGACACTTTGGAAGAATAAAGCTTTATTACTCCCAGGGCCTGGAAATTACACTGCACTCCTGGGGTCGCACAGCCAGGTCGTGGGGAGAGAGAGAGAGAGAGAGACAACTAGGGCCTGGGGTTTTGCTTTTATTGGAGTCAAGGGCGGGGGCCTAGGGTTTCGTGGGCTCCCTCTTTATTGGTGAATTTAAAACATAAGGGTGAGAATTTAAAGCATGGGAAGAGAAAAAGAACAAGTGGCCACATAGTCAGTTATGGAAATCAGCTGCGATCTCCAAAGCAAAGGAGCCTCAGTGCGGGGCAGCCTGGCTCTTTACCTAGTGCTGTGGCTGGCAACGTGCTCACTCAAAACAGCTCTCTTGAAGCGGATGCCTCCACAATCCAAGCTTAAGGCAAGCGCTTGCATTACCAAACAAAACAAACAAAAGAAAACAAATCAACTGTCAGGGCTTACACTACAGTACAAAATATTATGTTTTATGTTAAATTGTTTCATGATTCATTTTTATACGCAATTTATTTCCCTAAAATTATTAATAAATATGAAATGAGAGTTTTCATCAGAAATTATATTTTTCAGTATTATATTTTGGGAGCCGCTATTAAACTGATAAATGGCTTAGTGGTTAGACATGACATTGTGTAAAAACAGTAGTGGCTATGATAATGGTGTTCATATAAATGATAGTCATGCTGAAAAGTCAAAAGCAAGTGAAATTTAAAAACACAAATGCATATATGTACTATGCAACTATTTATTTGTGATTTAACTGAAGTAAAACACAGCGACTACATCAATGTTTAATTGAATTAATGACTTGAATGGTTTATTAAACCAATTAATTTTATTAAATGATTTTAATAACTTTATTAAAATTATGATTTTAGTAATTATATGAATTAAATTAATACATATAATTGATATTTTATCAATTGTATTTTTTATATTTACTTATATATATTTTTTAATATTTTGGTTTTATAACTGTATAAGAGCTGAAAGCTTGAATATCATATGCCAACTTTTATATATGAATATTTTAAATAACATCATAATTTAAAAAATTTTCAAGTGTACAATGATGTTTCCCCTCAAATTTTCTTATTTTGAGAGAGTTCTGGAACACTATAGTACTATTGCCAACCTTTTATCTGTAGAGAGTTTAGTTTTTAGTTCGTCGTTAGGTATCAAGGCAAAGCTGTGGTCTTCTAGCTCATGAGTAGCATTCTCTAGTCTCTTCTCACAGAAATTGCTTGAAAAATATACATGAATTTGTTTATTCATTCTGAAAACCAACATCTATTATGCGTAAAACTAGATGTTGGAGACACAAAGAAAAGGACAGAATTTCCTCTCTCAATACGTGGCTTTCTAGTTGGTGAGAAAGAAGAAGAGCCACCAATTTAACTACAGGCTGAAGGAGTAATGGCATAGATATGCCCAGGATCCTGTGGGACCCCTAATTCTACACATGAAGTTCTCTGGATTTTGCTTCTCTTCTGCAGCTGGATGTAATATCTAAGATGTAATAAGTTGTGTCTCTAGACCATCACTAGACAGCTATATTGTCACTTATTTCACTCCCTCTGACCTTAGGCAGATTAGATCTCTAAGATTCAAATATTTTAAACGTTTTTTTTTTTTGGTATTTTTAAAATTACCAGGCAGTATTGCCTGGTGGTAATGTTTTCCATCTAACATCATCTCACTGCATCCTTGGCTATTTTTTTTCTAAATTATTATCTGCAAAAGAATAAAGGGCAGGGGAAGCAGGATAGCAGAGATATTCCTTCATAAGAAGTACATGTTCCAGATCATGTTCATCTCTTTGGGTCGCCTACTTGGAGCTGTACTGACATTGCCATTGCCTTTGTGCTGTTAAGTATGAAGATGGAACGAACCAAACCCTCAGATGATTTGCCTTTTGGGTGATAATGACCTTGGTTCTCACAGTGATTCTAACTTTTCCACAGTCACTTAACATCCCCAGGCTTGTCAGCCACAGGGGTTGACTTAAAGACTTTAGAGAGGCTTAGCTATTCTTTCAGGACTCTGAAATATATTTTAGGGAAAACAGTTAAATTTTCTAACCTAAAAGAATAGAAAATATATGTTCAGATTTTAATGAAAATGAGAACCATGTACTGTTGAAACTTGCCGTAATTAACCTAATTCAACTGATTCACTGGATCAACCTGTCCACTCCATTTCTTCCATGAGGCATATGGAATGATGCTCTTGGCAGGCTGTGTTCTCACTGCTCGTGGGCACTCCCTAACGTGTTGGTGGCCTCTGCTCTCATCAGTGGAGCTGTGTGTTTATTGAGAGTTAGTCACATTTGTTCCCAAACTGGTTAATGCCTGCTGTTCTTGACATTGCAGTTACATAACTTAATTAAATCTTACATAAACCAAACAAAAAGAAAGAGAATAAAGGTTTCTATAAAAAATACTGAGTCCTTTGGAATTCTTGGTAGGTCATGTCATTGAATTTAAAATCTTCGAAGTAGTTGCACCATACAACTATTAAAGAATAAAAATGCACACACACAACATTTTAAAGAACTCTGAATTGGAAACCGTAGATGATGAATTATGGGTGATTTATGCTAGCAAGATGAGTCAGAACTCCAATTAGCAGTAATATTACAAACAAAAGTTTCCCATATTACGTAAAATTTCCGACATTTTATTGAATAAATGCAAAGATAAATGTTTTAAGTTAAAATAAAATATTTGAGGTCTCTGTATATTTTTCATGATTCTCAGCTTTAAAGGAATTTCGATGAATGGTCTATTACCAGTCCAAAATATTTTGGATAATAGATCACCATTGAAAACTAGAGAGTAGAAACATGATAATAATAAGACATTGAAACTACACAGCACAATTACAACTATATTTAAAAAAAAAAAAACTATTGCTTTCAAATTATTAAAAACTATAGAATTGAAAAAACAAGTTTTCACCAACATTAACTCAACTGAGTACCTACTTAAAGCGGAGAGTGATCTTTTGAGACTATTTGTACATTCCTTCCGAATACCGGCAAAGATAAGTATTTGGAGACCTGGAGCATTCTGGAAATTGAACCGCAAATATCATATCTTTGATAATACCATCTTGGTGCTTTTATTTCTTACCCCGTTTTTCAATGTATGTTTTGTATATAGAATGCAAAATATAAGTTATATATATGCAAAATATACATGTATATATGTATTTTATGTATATTTTCTACAATCTACCATAGCAGTCTAGCTATTTCTTATTGAATTCAATTTATATATAAAATAAATTTAATCAAAAACCTGTAAGATACCCAAAATGGCATTATTTCATCAAAGTTCAAGAATACTTCTAAAAATCTTCAGAAGTAGACTCAAAAATATGTTTGTTAAATTGCAGTTTATAAAAATATTACTCATTAAAATAATTAAACATACATCACATCAAGAAAAAGGAGGCCACTGAGGTTGAGTAATTAATTAAGAATAATATACAAACTCACAAAACATTAAAATCAGTGCACCATGAAAATATTTGTTTTCTAATTAAGATGAGGTCCGTCTACTCTCCTAGAAGTCGATTGAGTGGAACATGAGAAAAACACATCTCTGCAGTTCAACAAACATTTCTACAAGAAAAAATAATTTTTGTTGTCTCATTCAGAATCAGTGAAACAAAAGACTGAAACATCTTAATTTCTACCTGTTTGATTCAATGTATCTTATCCTGTATTAATCACAAGTGATATTTTTTCTTTTGGTCTAAATAATAGTGTTGAGTTAGCATTAGTTTTCTTAGTGTTGTTTTTTTAATTTATTTTTTAACAAACCAAGAGTTTCTAAAAGGCAAAAGATGAAGGAGCTTAATGATCAGATAAATGAATGTTATTTTTCTTAATTGGTAGTAAGTTATTTTCTGTATGTTGTAAATGTTATTGAAATATCGTATGCTTCTCTTTGGTGTTAGTTATATATTTTGGAATATATTTTTGAAATATAGCATATATTATATGCTATATACTACCCACTCAAAGGTCAACACTATGTCTACTTCTAACACCAAAGATTAGGTTTTCCTGTTCTTAAATTATAAGTGGAATCACGTATTTTTTAACCATTGTGCCTGGATTCTCTTGCTTATTGTTTGAGATGGATGCATATTGCTGTGATTAACACTAGATCATTTATTCCCATTACTGTATAGTATGCTACTATCTACTGTTGGGAGACATTTTCTTAGTTCTAGCTTTTGGTTATATGAACATTTTAAACATTTTAGTGCATATTTTAGTGACAATTTGCATGATGTACAAAGATAAACTGAGTGTTATAACTGGCATATCAATTTGCTCAATAAAAGAACATAAAATATTTGTCAGTAAATTGACTCACTCATGAATCTTTGTATTAACCATGATAATATTGTAAATAATACACTTGGCGTACATTAAGCTTAAATTATTTTTTGTATTGGATTAGGCACTAATTCTTCAATATTATTGTTCTGATTAATATCATAACGTTGGGCCGGCCCCATGGCTTAGCCATTGGGTGTGGCGCTCCGCTGCTGGCGGCCCAGGGTTCCTATCCCGGGCCCGCAGGGACGTACCACTTCTCCGACTGCGCTGGGGCCGCGTCCCACATGCAGAGGCTGGAAGAATGTGCAGCTATGACGTACGACTATCTACTGGGGCTTTGGGGAAAAAAAAAAAAAAATATATATATATATATCATAACGTTACTAGCATGGGAAGCAATATCTGAAAAAAATCAGAGCACATCCTATAACTTATTTACACTAATTAGGGAAGTCTCAGATTTATCTGAGGCCCCTGACAATGACAGCCCACTTAGGGTATTACATCTATGGCTAATGCTCCCCGTCTTACATGAAATATTGATTAGAAAAGATGTTTTACTTCTTTAGTAAGTGAATTAATATGATATTTCTGTGGACTTCCATTGTTCTATGGTATTTTTGAATGGTTGTATTAATTAAGCAGCAAAAATTCTATAACTGACCAACATGAAAAGTCATGCCTTCATTTCTACATTATGAAGCTTGTAAATAAAGGAAGCAAACTAACATTTCTGAATTATTGTACTTTAGTTTTCACTCCAAGTGGAATTCAGGAAGTTAAGTTTCATAATAAGCAATGTATGCACGGGGGGAGGGGTTGAGGGTTGTGAACATACACAACTGGGCATAGTAAAGAAATAGAGCTGATGATAATAGTGTCCACAGGCGAAAACACAGTGCATCCAAGCTTACAATATGCAGCTAGTGATATTTTTGGAGCATCTCAAGTCATAGGCGGGATTGAGCTAATTAGAGGAGCTGCCCTAAGAAGTGTGTTTCGTATTTATAAAATCATTGGGTTTTCCATTATTGAATAAAGTTTTCCTCTTCCATTTTCCCCTTTAAGTCTTGTTAACATTCACAGTTTTGTCAGGTTATAAAATGATTATTATTTGGATTAGCTTAAATAGGTAAAAAAAAGAGGATTAATTAGTCTTCTTTTAAAAAAAAATATGTGAACTTGTTCAGGAAATTATCATTTGGTATAATGGAAAATAGTTATCCAGTGTGCACCTCTAGGGAATGTAAGGGGTAACTTCTTCATAGTTGTAGTGAAGCTAAATACAAACTGATGAAAAAAATAAATATTTTTTCTATAATAACTAACATTTTATAATTAACCTGAAAAAAATTGCAGTTTGTTACAGAAAGCTATCTCTGTTAAGAAATTCAAATTATACACATGCACACACACATGCACGCACACACACACATAAATTCATCACTTATCCTGAAGGCTAATTTCTGATAACTTCATCCAGCTGGCCTCTCATTTATTAATTTAAAAAATGGATTGACTGCTTACTACATGAAAGTTATTCTGGTATGTGCTAGGAGTGCAAAGAAGGAAAATGAATATTTCTCTTACTCTCAAGACTCCAAAATGTCATTCAAAGAGATAGTTCATAATCAGATAATTATAGTTCAGTTTCTAATGATGCAGTCCAACAATAGGGTTACGAGCAATGGTTTTAGAAGTCGAGGAGACAGACACATTAGAAAGTGTTTTCTTGAAGTAGATCCCAAAACTGAGTGTTTGCTGGAGGGATAGTAGAGAGGTTAAAGGTACATGTTTTGATATTAGACAGGTCTGGTTTATGACCCAGATCTACCATTACTCCCTATAATACCTCATGCAAACTACTAAACCTGATCTCCTAGTTGGTGAAGGTTTATAAATCACATGTCTGTAGTGAGGGTTAAATGGAATAAAGTATAGGAAAGACTTAGAAAAAAAATTGTGGTAACTTAAGATGGGCTGAGCACACTGCTAAGCTTGTTATGTGGTTAATGTATATAATTAATTCAACATACCTTAAATAAGAAGTATGATTAATCCCATGTTGCAAATCAAGAAATAGAGGTACCAAGGAAGATATACCGATGGTAAATAATCATATGAAAAGACACTTCACATCATATTTCATCAGGGAAATGCAAATTAAAACAACAGTAACATATTAGTACACATCTATTAGAATGGCCAAAATCTGGAACACTGACAACACCAAATGCTGGCAAGGATGTGAAGCAACAGCAACTCTCATTCATTGCTCTCGGGAACGCAAAATGCTACAGCCACTTTGGTGGACACTTTCTTATAAAACTAAACATACTCTTACCATACAGTCCAGCAATCTTGCTCATTGGTATTACCCAAAGAGGTTGAAAGCATATGTCCATACAAAAACCTGCACACGGACATTGATAGCAGCTCTATTCATAATGGCCCCAATTTGGAAGCAACCAAGATGTGCTTCAGTAGGTGAATGGATAAGTAACCTGTGGTATACACAGACAAGGGAATATTATTCTGCGCTAAAAATAAATGAGATATAAAGCCATGAAAATACATGAAGGAAACTTTAATGCATGTTACTAAATGAAAGAAGCCAATTTGAAAAGACTACATATTATACGATTTCACCTATATGACATTCTGCAAAAGGCAAAACTATGGTGACAGTAAAAGATCAGTGCTTGTCAGTGGTTGGGGTATGGTAAAGAGGATGAATGGGTGGCCACAGAGGATTCTTAGGGCAGTGAAAATACTCTGTATGATACGGTAACAATGCATACATGTCATTATATTTTTCCATACTCATAGGATGTACAAGACAAAGAGTGAACCCTAAGGTAAACTATGGACTTTTGATGATCATGAGGTGTCAATGTAGGTTCATCAATTGTAACAAATATACCACTCTGGTGGGGGATGATGATAATGGGGGAGGCTATGCATGTGTGAGGGGAGGGGATATATGGGAAATCTCTGTACCTCACTCTCAATTTTGCTGTGAACCTAAAGGTACTCTAAAAAATTGTCTTAAAAAAAAGCACAAGGACAATATCCATCTATCTTTCCCCATAAGAGATTGTCTGGTATTAAATTTAAGAATAAATACTACGGGAAAAAAAGGAAATAAAGATAAAGGGGACTTATGTAATGCTGGTTTGTGATTTGAACAAGAGAGAATCTGAATCTAAAGCCTGCTTTTTAATTGATTCAGTGCATTACCTCTCTAGAACCTGTCACATAACTAAGGTACATATTATTGATGATGATGCTGATGATAATACTGATGATGATGATGATGTTGATAGATGAGTAGGGATTAGCAAGATCAAGGAAATGGAGTAGGGAAAGTGATAGTGAAGTGCTTTCTTAGCAGATGGGAGAACAGGAGCAGGGGCATTTACATAAGGGTGAGATGTGTCTAGAGTTCCTGGAGTGTGGAATGGTGGGGGGGGAGAGGTATATCCCACAAGTTCATGCAGGCTTTTATGTAAAATGTTAAGGAATTGAGATTTACTGTGAGTCATAACGTGTTTTAAAAAAGGAAATGATATAGTCAAATTAGCATTTTTAAAGAATTAAGTCTGGAAACTGGTAGATGATACATTTGAGAAAAATAAATAAGTAAGGAAAGTAAGGATTCCATTTAGGGGACCATCGCAGTACTCTAGGAAAGAATAGAGAAATGAATGAACTAGGACTTAACTGCTGGGGAAATATCTGTTAACATTTTTGGAGAGAAAATCTACATGTCTTGGTGGAGTAGTGACACTTGAATGACTCTACAGAGATGGACTTTATACACTCGTTTATTGAAATCCACCTCTATCTGAAATCCACCGTTAAGGAGACACTTCTACACTCCCAGAGTTAGGATGATGATTGTAATGATGATTCACTCATACAGATTTTTTTCTAGTGTCATGAACGTTAATATTTAATAATTATCAAAAGCATTGAAGAAGGGCCGGCCCCATGGCTTAGCGGTTAAGTGCGCGCGCTCCGCTACTGGCAGCCCGGGTTCGGATCCCGGGCGCGCACTGAGGCACCGCTTCTCCGGCCATGCTGAGGCCGTGTCCCACATACAGCAACTAGAAGGATGTGCAACTATGACGTACAACTATCTACTGGGGCTTTGGGGTGGGGGAAGAAAAGGAGGAGGATTGGCAATAGATGTTAGCTCAGAGCCTGTCTGCCTCAGCTAAAAGAGGAGGATTAGCATGGATGTTAGCTCAGGGCTGATCTTCCTCACAAAAAAACAAAACAAAACAAAACAAAAACTCCTCTTCCAAAAAAAAAAAAACATTGGAGAAATTAATGGTTAAAGAAATTTTTAAAATAGCAAAAACAATAAGGTTCTGTAAAATTTCTTAGGTTCTTTAATTTGCTAAAACATACATGTCTCTCCATATTTTCCAAGCTTCTTTGATAGAATTTGTGATTGGGATGGTGGTGGTGGTGTGGGTATGCATGTGTGTAGTCTTTAGAGAATTTCATAGAACATTCTTGAGGACATAGCAATAAATAGGAGTATAATTCACTTTTATAATTTACACTCTGTTCCTTAGTCTATCTGATTAAGATACTTTTTTCTCAAGTTCTCTTTATTATTGGTTACTTCTTATTCTTTATTTCCTATATCAAATATCACCTTCTTAGAGAGAAGTCTACATTGATCATCCTATCTGAGGTAGCCCAAACCACCTTTCCTCCCAGATGTTCTATATAATTTCAGCCTATATATTTCCTTCCTATAGTTCCTTTCTTCAATATTAGTTTCTCTGTTTATTGTCTCTTTCCATCACAGAGAATATAAGGTTCCTAAGGAACCGTATCTTTCTGTTTTATTGTGATATTTCTAATACTTCAAACATTGACAAGGATATAAGAGGAATTCATTAAATATTTGTTGAATGTATTAAATAGTGAAAATACTTTTAATTGTAAAGTACAAAGCTTTCAAACTGCAGAAGTATATCTCAAAATCTTATCTTCTATGAAATTTTTGAGTTCTCAACTAATCTTCCAAAAATTCTTGACTGACTTACTCTCATCAAATAATCAAGACAGTGGGGAAATATGAGGTTGTCCAATGAAGTATTTCCCCAAACAGTTGCTTTGATCAATAACATTCCATAGTATTGTTAACTCATGTATCAAGAAAACACGTCAAATTTTTATGATACATTATTTTAACAGAATCGTTTTTTAAAAATAATGGCCAATAAAGGATATTTTTGGATAGAAACCTTTTCTAAGAGTGTCCTTTGGGCAGCAAAAACTGATTTTAAAATATCTTGCGAAGATTAAACTAATTGATGGTGGAATTTATTCTTAACTGAGCAATGGGAACATGTTGTTATGCTGTGATTTTCAGTACTCAAGGGCCCAAAAGAGTCTTTGTCATAAGTAAGGAGAATACAAATTGACTTGATTTTATGACATGCAAGGTGCCCATATTTCTCCTCCAAAGTTTTAAAAGGTGTTTGCAGTTTTAAAAAGTTGAGAACCACCATATCACAATATAAAACACCTTTGACTCTCCTGCGTCTCATGTTCTCAGACCCTTAGAGCTTTGTAGAGTTGATGAAACTCTATGTCAAATTTTAGAAACATATGCACTAGCAGATAAAGCCACACCTGAGATGTTTCAGGATGGGATTTCCCGGAGCTGTCACACTAGAGTCTCTCTTGTCTTCAAGTTCTGTATAGATGTTACTTTTAAGAAAAAAATTAGAAAAACATCATAAATAAATTAAAATTACTCAAAAATTGTAGCTTTCCTTTTGAAAATATATTCTCTACTTTTAGTGAGAAAGCAGGGTGGTATTGTTGAAAAACTAATTAATGCCCAAAGACCTGAATTCTAGTCCTGGCACTATCCCTATTTGGGTGAATTCAGGAAAATCAGAGACATTGAGTGTTGTCTCCATGTTTTCATCTATAATTTAGAACAATAGATGATTTCTTATCCACTCTAGTCATCCATGAGTCTAAGGGGTGAATGATGATGACTGATGTTCATCCACTCAAGATATTTTGTTCCTCACTGTAACAGATAACCAAAAGCACTCAAATATTCATCCATGCCTTGTTAAGCCTTGTTACCTCCTGCTGTGTGTTAGGCTTTGTGCTAAATAGTCAAGAGGCAAAATAGGGTCTCAGGACATAATGATCTCAAAACATAATAGGAAAGGATATGTTTTCTCTTCTCTCTGTTTTACTTCTTATATCTCATTTATTCTCTCTCCATCTATTTTATCTTAAGAACATTATATATAAACTTATGGAATTTAGAAGAAAAAGAGTTATTTTGTGTCTGGGGCAACATAGGAGTGGGGAGAAGGCAGGTGATCAGAGAATGTAGCATTTTATCTGGATTTTAAGAAATAAATATCTATTCTATTAGTCTAGGTCCCCTAAAATGTAAATGTACCATAGGTATTCCCAAAAGAATCATTGAAAGAAGCAAAAATGTCTCAGTAGATTGTGAAATTATTTTTTGCCCATATTTTTGCTTTAATATAACATAGCAGAGTGTAGACAATTCTAAAGTTCAAAGTTGGGGTTTACTGCCACGCAAAATGAGCAGATCATTGTAGCTATGTGGAAAAGGGAAAAATGCAAACTATTAATTGTGATTATAATTTATCATGTTATTTATTTCATTTCTTCCCACCTTGAGGGAAGAATATATTCCAGTTATAAAGGGAGAAACAGACAACATACATTCTTATATTTTCTCATTTGTCCAGACAGATTCTACAAAAATAGGATAAGTTGATGGCCTTCTTGGAAACACAGTTCTGAATATGCATAAAAGGAAGTTAGAATTCCTCTCACTCGGCAAATAGAACTTACACATATTGTAGGGACAACTCGACTGTAGTGAAGCGTAAACAGACTAGAATTTGTACATTGTTATAATGTGAAATAAGTAAATTCATGGATTGGCTTGAATGTATCTGTGTTAATAGATTTGTGCTATTCTGAATGTATTTGTGTATTCCAGTTTTATGATTATCTCATTTTGCTGTTGTTGCTTACCTAGTGGTTTAGTGTTCCATAGTAAATGTTTCATTATGGAACCCAAACATGTCATTCTATGAAGACTAAAATCATCAACTGGCAAGCTCTGGGAAAATGATCTTACTGTCTTAATTATTAGTTTCCTGATGAAAATTTCATAAAGCATAATTTTATCTATACTAGTTCTATAAATACCACACTTTCGTACAAAGAGCACTTGGAAAGTTAACCTTATTATTACTTCACTTTTCACCATTGTTTCATTTAAAAGAAAGGGAGAAACACTATCAATGTCATAGGGAAAAGTAAGATGGTTTGATGTAGTAAAAGGAGAGCTATTTGGGTTCGAATATTGGCTCTGCCATTTACTAGCTGTGTAATTTGGCAAGAATTCTTGGGAAATGGCACTAGTTTGGAAGATAATTGCATAACCCAAGCCTTAATCAGACACCCAAGGCCCCTAGTTTCAAATGTACATCCAAGACTTTGTTGAACTGCCTGTAGGTCCGAGCTGCTGTATATGGTTGAGCAGTGCCTCAGGGTACCATATCTAAGGAGGTATCTTTTTATATTATAGACATTATATAATTGTTTATTTATTACAAAATTATCTGTAGATGACTTGAAGTTTTCTTGATTTAATAAGACAAGAAATATGTGATAGGTAGAATGGCTCCTCGAAGATGTCCATGCACTAATTCCTGGAAACTGCAAATATGTTATGTTACATGGCGAAGGAAACTTGCAGATGCAACAAAGATTACAGACATTAAGACGAGGACACTTCTTGTGTTATCCAGGTGGCTCCAGTCTAACCACATGAATCCTTAAAAGCAGAGAACTTTCTCTGATTGTAGTCAGAGAAATGTATTATAAGAGACAGGCAAGAGAGATGTAGGAGAAGAGTATGCCAGATTCCAAGCATGAGAAGCATTTCATGTGTCATTGCTGGATCTGAGATGACCTGGTCCAAATGCAAAGACCAGAAAGAGACCTCTAGGAGACAAGGACTCCCCCCAGCTGGTAGCCATTATGAAAATGTGGACCTCAGTCCTACAACTACAAGAAACTTGACTCTGCCAACAATCTGAATGAGTTTGGAATTAGGTTCTTTCCAGAGCTTCCGGATAAGAGCTCTGCTGGCCAACTCTTTGGTATCAGCCCTATGAAACATGGAGCAGAGAAATCTAACAAGCCACTCTGCACATGGACTTGTGAAAAACACAACTGTGAAATCATAAATTTATGTTGCTTTAAGCTGCTAAGTGTGTGGTAATTTGTTCTAGCAGTAATGGGAGACAAAAACAGTGATTTATGTCAATTTTCCAACAGATGGAAATAAGATATCTTGACTATTTAAGCGCATCTTTTTTCGTTTTCTTTTTTCTAATTCTCACTATGGTACTATATAGTCTAGAAGCAGCTCTGCTGAATGTAGAAAACTGTCCTTCCTAGCTAAATTCTAAACTGGAACCCTAGATTCATTGGTGCAATGGCTAATAGAAAACATCTTTCTCATTTGCAAATATCTTGGTTTGCATCCGTTTCCAATTCAAACTTTAATAAAGCCAGTGGTGCTTGGCCAAAAACCACTCCTTGCCTTTGTAATGATGAATACAGTTTACTTTACCTTATAATTGAGATGTCTGGGGTTCCATAACATTTTCTAAGTGTAGTAAAAGCTTATACGACTGTTTGAAACCTTCCATGAGATAGTAGAGCCATGTTTGTAGAAGCAGGGATAATATTTTTTTTGATAATGAGTGCAGGCCTCTACTCCTATCTGATCACTCATACCTCCCTAGCAGGTGATACCCCTTGTAAGGCTTTAGTACTAAAACAGAAGGACATCCACATTCTTGTAAACTCTTCTATCTTGCTTATTCATGAGCAAGCATAAGATATCATGTCTGAGATCTAACCTTGGAGGATACAAGGAGCAGAGCACAGCATGATAGCTTTGGCCTGTCAGCTCTCTGGCCTAAGGGAGGAAATCCTGATTCCAAGGTAAGAAAATAAATAAGCAGGCAGGCAGTTGGGACCATGTTAGGGAACAACAGGTAAGTAAAAGATCAGGAACTGCAGGTCATGATTCAGAAAAGTCAAGCCAAGGGTTTGCTAACCTGGAGACATAAGGAAGAAGGTAGAGAGATGAAGCAAGGGATCAGGGAGCAAACAGAGAATAAGCACGTTATAAACTGAGTATCCTCAGACTTGGGTTGGGACAATTGTTGGTGAATATTAATTTCTGATTTTTGACACATCTCTGATGCATAGTTTGGCTGGAAATTATTAGCCTGGAGGTCAGCTCTTAAACTGATACAACAAGGTTAAAAGTAGAAGCAATCTTGATGTGTTGAGGGAGTAGAATAAGAATAAATTAGTTGTGGAGTAGTAGTGGAGATTAGAAGATGAGACTGACCATAAAGGCTTGAGACCCATTCTATTCAATGTAGGGTCTCTTTTGTTGGTCGTTTCTGCTGGGTGTGAAGCAGGATGGGGCGGTTGGGCATTTTCAAATTTTGATCAGTTTGAGTTTTACGTTTTAGAAAGGTCACCTTAGTGGTAATGGGGAGAAGTCTTTCTCAAAATTTGATATTCTTTAGAATCAACTTGGAATCTTGTTAAAATGAAGATTTTCATTCAGTGGGTCTGGGATGGATCCTAACAATCTGCATTTCTAGCAAGCAATCAGGAGGTAACTCTCTGCTGGTGCAGGGAGCACACGGTGAGTAACAAGGATACAGGCACTATATTGTGAGTGAGTGACACTGGGAAAAGGACACCATGTAGACAGTGCTTATAGTTGTTCCAGATAGAATGCCTAGTGTAAACTAAAGCAATGGGCGATGGATACAGAAGAGAGAACACAGTCAAAGGTATATGGAGAAGATGGACAATCCAGCATGTGGTGAATGATCAGTCACCTTCAGCCCTTCAAGTGAGAACAAAATATCTCACCATTTATTAGAAATTCCACATACTTCCTCAAGCAGACATTCACAATATTTCAGAATGCTGCTCACTTTTTCTACAATGAGCTCTTCTCTGCAGGGTTTCCTGAAAGAGGAAAAAATCTCACTTAGACACTAATACATCTTTAATTTATCCCTTTTAACACTCGCTAATGTTTTAACTAGGCTTGTCTCAGTTTTTTACTGCCTGTTCGCAGTAGAAGCTATAGTTAGAAACACTTGTCATGTGTGAATATTTGGTACTGAGAATTCTGAAAACAAAATCTATAATGCTTGCCACACATTCACTAAATGGGTGTGTGTTAAGCAGCTGCTCTGTTTATAGTTTTGTGTCAGTGAATGTAACCAGTGCAGGCCTAAGAGGGTGGAAATGTGGGGCGGTCTCTGGCAGGGTTCTGAGGAGCTATAGTCTCAGATGTGAATAGCGTGCCTTCTCTCTTGACCCATTTTTCTCACCATGTGTTCTACTCTATCTCATGGTGCCTCTCTGGATTTCTTGTGGCCATTTATGTCTAAAACAATTGTTCTAAAGTTTATGTAGACAAAAAAAGAGAAATCCCCAAAGTTTGAGATCACTACACTAAAATTTCTGAAGAGCCGTGTCACCCTTCTTTCATCTAAACAAATTAAAAGTGAGCAGCCTGTAGAGGTGGGAAGAAAATATTCCAGTCATAGGAAAGTCTCACTTAATAACATTAATTTAAGAAATGTCTACTTTTAGTAATTAACTAATTGTGATTTACAAGGTTACCTAACTTTCAGACTAGCTCAGACAGCCATGGCAATCATCATATTTACTTTAAAATCATGAGATAAAACATGGAGATACTTACTTCAGACTCACTGAGTTTTTCTTCCATCTAACAAACTACCCAAAGTGGCATAATGTCTATCTTCATTTCACATCATTTGCATTTGGATTATATGGAATTTGGCATTAAGGTTTGATTCATTACCATTTCCTGCAGGTGCTGTGCATCCTTTTAAAACACATGTTTAAATCTTTTGATGCATCACATTTCCAAGTGGTCTTCTTATTAGGAGGCAAGTGAGTCAGAAAAGAGGCTTGAGAGTGATTTTAAATGCACTAAACTCAGAGGTAATTAAAATTTTTTCCTCTCTCACACTTTCTCTCTCCATGTCTCTCTCTTTCTCTCTCTGTCTCTCTCCCCCCCAATCCCTATCCCCATCTCTGTCTCTATCTCTGTCTCTGTCTCTATCCCTATCTCTCTCTCTAATCTCTCTTCTTTTTTCCCCTGTCTGATTCCCAAAGAAGGAGCAAGGCGATATGGCTTCTAAGCCAGGTACCAAAGCTCTAGGGTATAAGGATATAATTGGTAAAGACCTCCTGTGGTTTCTTCATATCTGTTTCTCTGGTAGCAAAATGGAACTGGAAAATGAATGATTAATACAATTATACATTCACATTCACATGCATACACACACAGACATACATATTAGGAAATATTGCTATTGTTTGGAGAATTGACACATCTTCTTTAGCTAGAATACCTTGGTGTTCAGAATAGGTTAAACTCAGCACTTAAGTTTCAAACTCCAACTTTTTCTTATGCCCTTCAACCAACTTTGCATATTAAGTCCTGGGATATATCAAATACTGCATGCCACCTCTAAGTAGAATATAAGATGGCTATTAGAAAATCAGGCCTTAGTCCATTTAAGGATTTAATGATGTGTCAGAAGCTGAAATTGACTTAAATTTGTGAGAGGGAATATATCAGGTGAAATCTGTGAATAGGTCAGATTCAAGCAGCCAGAGCTTTAGTTTTCTCCTTTCTCATCTCTTCCGTGGACATTAGCCTTGACTACACCCCCTTGTAGTCCCCTGCTCTTTCTTCTCATCCGTGCCCTACTCTGCCACAAGGGTGCCCACCAAAGTGTCTCTTTGGTTGGTTAGTTTTCCCATTTAAAGATATTCAACCTCTTCCTTTTTTTTTTTTTTTTAATTTTTTGTTTATTGCAGTAACATTGGTTTATAACATTGTAAAAGTTTCAGGTGTACATCATTGTACTTCTATTTCTGCCTAGATTACATCATGTTCACCACCAAAATACTAATTACAACCCATCACCACACACATCTACCGAATTATCCCTTTCGCCCTCCCCCCTCCCCCCTTCCCCTCTGGTAACCACCAATCCAATCTCTGTCCCTATGTGTTTGTTTATTGTTGCTATTATCTACTACTTAATGAAGGAAATCATACGGTATTTGACCTTCTCCCTCTGACTTATTTCACTTTGCATTATACCCTCAATGTCCATCCATGTTGTCACAAATGGCTGGATTTCATCGTTTCTTATGGCTGAGTAGTATTCCATTGTGTATATATACCACAGCTTCTTTATCCATTCGTCCCTTGATGGGCACTTAGGTTGCTTCCAAGTCTTGGCTATTGTGAATAACACTGCAATGAACACAGGGGTGCATGTACCTTTGCAAATTGGTGTTTTCAAGTTCTTGGGATAAATACCCAACAGTGGAATAGCTGGATCATATGGTAGTTCTATTCTTGATTTTTTGAGGAATCTCCATACTGTTTTCCATAGTGGCTGGACCAGTTTGCACTCCCACCAGCAGTGTATGAGAGTTCCCTTCTCTCCACATCCTCTCCAACACATGTTGTTTCCTGTCTTGTTAATTATAGCCATTCTGACGGGCGTGAGGTGATATCTCATTGTAGTTTTGATTTGGATTTCCCTGATAGTGATTTTGAACATCTTTTCATGTGTCTGTTGGCCATCTGTATATCTTCTTTGGACAAATGTCTGTTCAGGTCTTTTGCCCATTTTTTAATTGGGTTGGTAGTTTTTTTGTTGTTGAGATGCATGAGTTCTTTATATATTTTGGAGATTAAGCCCTTATCAGATGTATGGTTTGCAAATATCTTCTCCCAATTGTTAGGTTGTCTTTTCGTTTTGTTGATGGTTTCCTTTGCTGTGCCTCTTCTCATCTCCTGAAGAATACCATGTGGTTCCCTTGATCGACACATAATGACTTGATTACAAGTGTCTCCAGCATCTATTAAAGGTGGAATCTTAGGGAAAGGGCTTGAATTCTGATGCCTCAGTTTGTTTTTTGGTTTTTCATGTAAAAAAATTCCTTGGAAAACTTGTCCCAATCCACATTTTTCTACCTACTCAACCAGTAGTTCTGTATATGAAGCTGTTGGTGAAGTTCAATTTTTTATTTGCTGTACATTTGCCAACACATATTTTATCTTATATATATACTTTGTCTTGTGTTTGACCCTTTGCCTACAATCCTTAATTTTCTATCACTAAATTTTATGTACTCTTTAAGATCTGGAGTATTTCTCCCTCCCTCTTACAATGCCAGAGGAAGGAATGTCCTGCCTTCTGAACAGCTCTTTTAGCATAAATTTGACAGTCATAATATAAGGCTTTACTCTGGAAGACGGTATTCTTTAAAACAATTAAATGAATGTTTTATGGAAATTATACTACTACTTTAAGAGTTCTTAAAATATTTAAAACCAAATCATTTATAAAAAGTCATCAAGTTAATGTTAAGGTAACACATGTGTTCTACTCTATCTCACGGTGCCTCTCTGGATTTCTTGTGGCCATTTATGTCTAAAACAATTGTTCTAAGGTTTATGTAGATAAAAGAAGAGAAACCCTCAAAGTTTGAGATCACTACACTAAAATTTCTGAACCGCTGTGTCACCCTTCTTTCATCTAAACAAATTAAAAGCGAGCAACCTGTAGAGGTGGGAAGAAAATATTCCAGTCATAAGAAAGGCTCACTTAATAACATTAATTTAAGAAATGTCTACATTTAGTAATTAACTACTTGTGATTTACATATTTAAATATGAGAAATGTTAACTGTTTACTTGGATATTTGACCTGAAAAAATTCAAATGCTACCATTTTTTAAAAATTAAGGAAATGAGCATCCCCCACAAGTGAGACAAATTTTGTATTTTCTCTTAAATGTGAACAGTACATTGATTAAGTTTTTGAGTTCTTTCAGTTTTGCAGGATTGTCTGACAACAGAAGCTGTTAAGGGTCTCCACAAACTAAGGATCTCCTCCGGCATTTGTAGACAGCCACCTCCCCACATATAGAGCTTGCTGAAGATGTCAGTGCAGAACAGGAAACCACTAGGATCTGACTCAATCTCTGGTCCAGGAGACTGGTTTAATTGTGATTTGAGGATTGCTACGTTCACAAAGATAAGCTTTGTTTTCCCACAAATAAAGAGGATAGGAAGGAAAACTTCTTGAAGAAGGATCTTAAATTGGTAGTGTTTCTAAGGAGAGAGGCATCTCTACCCTGCCTGGGACTTAGCGTGCTAGAGAAAATACAGACAGCTCTACTCCGATGGAGCTTCTGCCAAAGAGTGAAGTGAACGTATTCTTAGGCAAGTGTTGCTTGTCTGGGACTATCAGTGTTGCTCATTTAGTCCTTTCCAGTCCTACAGAGAATAGGGGGTGACATGTTTTTCTTAATATTTGGAGGCACACTTGTCTCTGTGTGCATTTCTGGTCAGGAGATTTTTTTCAAGCAGAAAACATATTGGAGTATTGTGGACTAGTATGACATCAAGGAACTCGAGCATGGTCTATTGGATAGAAGTTAGGGGAAACTCCTACATCACCCCTCCCATTTGTAGCTCTATCTGCTGAGGCAAGTGACACTGGTGCCCATGGCTCCAAGGGGGGTAGTAGAGAGACTAGAGAGGCTAACAGTGGGAATGGACTGAGTTGTCTTTCTAGGTGTGGTATTAGAGGAGGGGTAGATACATAGACCAATAGAACAAAACAGAAAACCTAGAAATAGACCCTCACAAATACGTTCAACTGACATTTGACGAAGGTGTGTAAACAATCCATTGGATATAGAATAGAATTATCACCAATGGTGCGAGAGCAAATGGACCTCCATAAGCAAAAAATATAAACCTCAAACTAACCCTCATAACTTACACACAAATAAACTCAAAATTGATCATAAATTTAAATGTAAAATATAAAATTACAAAAGTTTTAGGAAAATTTCTTCAGAACCTAGGGCTTAACCAACAGTTCTTAAAGAACCTATACATGAGAAAATTGATAAATCAGACCTCATCAAAATTAAAAATTTTTGTCTGTCAAAACCCTGTTATGAGCGTGAAAGCCCAGTAGAAAATAACTGCTAGCACGTATCTTACAAAAGACTAGTATCTAGTATATGTAAAGTACTTGTGAAACTCAGCAATTAAAAAACAAACGATCAAATTAGAAAATGTGCAAGAGAGATGAAGAAATATTTCAGTGAAGAGGATGTACGGATGGAAAATAAGTACATGAAAAGATGCTCATCATCATCAGCTATTAGGAAAATGCAAATTACAATGGCAATGAGATATCACTGCACATCTGTCTGAAGGACTAAAAGAAAATTTTTAAAATAATAGTGACAACACTAAAGCTGGCAAGGGTGTAGAGTAGCTGGGTCACTCCTACATTACCAATGGGAAAATAAAATAGTACAGCCACTCAGATACAGTCTGCCAGTTTCTCATAAAACTAAACATGCAATTACCATACAATTCAGCAATCGTATCCTGGGCATTTATTCCAGAGAAATGAAAACACATGTTCACATGTACACAAATGTTCATAACAGCTTTATTCATAATAGCGAATACTAAAGTCAACCCAATGGTTGAATGGTAAAAAACAAGCCAAAACAAAATGAAAACAAATGAACAAAATCTTACTATATCCATACCATTGCTTATTTATTTATTTATTTATTTATTATTAAATTTTTTTTGCCCCCCAAAGCCCCAGTAGATAGTTGTGTGTCATAGCTGCACATCCTTCTAGTTGCTGTATGTGGGATGCGGCCTCAGCATGGCAGGAGAAGCAGTGCGTTGGTGCGCGCCCGGGATCCGAACCTGGGCCGCCAGCAGCGGAATGCGCGCACATAACCGCTAAGCCACGGGGCTGGCCCCCTACCGTTGCTTATTAAGCAATAAAAATATACAAACAATTGATACACACAGTGACTTCAGTGAACTTGAGAACTATGCTGAGTGATTAAGACCAATCCCAAGGGCCTGTACCCTATATGACTCCTTATATAGGATTCTTTTTTGCAACCTCTTTAAAATTGAAAAATAATAGAGACTGAGAACAAATTAGTGATGGTAGATCAGGACAGGGAGGTCAATATGGGTAAGGGATAGGGAGGATATTGTTGTGCTTATAAAAGAGCAATACAAGGGATCTTTGTGGTGATAGCACTGTGATGGATACTCCAGTCTACACCTCTGATAAAAATGCACAGAAGTAAGCATACACACACACACACACACACACAACTGATAAAATCTGAACAAGATGGGTTCGTCGTGTCAACATCATTTTCTTGGTTGTGATATTGTGCTATAGACGTTCAAGTTGCTACCATTGGGGAAACTGGGTAGAAGTTGCACAAGATCTGTCCGTATTATTTCTTACAACTGCTTCTTAATCTCAAATTATTTCAAACTAAAAAGTTTAATGGAAAATGGCAGCTAGGAAGAAAGGAGCATTTACTGAAAGCTAGATGTCAGTAAGGCAATACATTTAGTATCTTATTTAAAAATAACAGCCTAGAATTTTGTAACTTGTAAACTATATTTCATGAAAAACTTTGAAATAATACGTTTTTTCATACAATCAAATCCTTAGAGATTTTATCACACACTGCACAATCAAAATTTCTAAAGGAATTACTTTGCAAAGAACCAAAATGATCCTAAGAATGTCTAAGTTGCAAGAGGGAATAATAATCAAAGATTATGAAAAATACGTAAGTAAATCAAAATAAATATTCACTCAACAAAGAGCAACAATAATAGTGTCTAATTTGTGGGTTTAGATTAAAAACTTTGGACAAAATATATAAATTGGGAAGGTTAATCGTAGTTAAATGTTCTATAGCCCTTGTATTAATATGTTAAGGGGAAGGATAAAAGATGTTGATTAACTTTAGACTTGGTTAAGTATGAATATTATCATAGCTGGAAGATAGAAAAAGAATATAACTTCAAAAATGTAAAGGAAAAAGTTGGAAAAACTAAAAGAAAAATATGAATCATTATAAAAGAAGAAAAACCACACAAATGAAGCTCAAAAGATGTTGGTAAAAATGAATCTAAATATATCATAAACTCACAAATAAGTACCACATTAAAATAAAAAGTCTTGATGGGTTTAAAATGAATTTAGCTATCTTTTTTTCAATGGTAGTAAACTAAAAAATAAGACCACAAAAACATTAACAGTAAAACTAAAGCATTACCAAGGTTAAAGAGAGTAAAAAGAATATTCACATGATCTCAAAATATCACCTCACAAATCATTTACTATCACAAAGGAAAAAGTAAAATGTATGGCTTAAGCTGATGTAGTGGTCAAAAACTTTGAAATCTACAGCCCAGGAGAAAGGATGAAATACAACCCAACTGTGAAAATGACTAAGCTGCAGTTACTCACAATGGATTAACCTCACAAATATATAATACTGAGTTAAAAAACATGGCAAAAAAAAATGTATATATATCACAGCACCATTTACATAAAATCCTAAAGCATCCAAAGGTAAAAAATATATTGTTTTGGGATGCATACGTATGTGGTAAATCTAGTGAAAGGAATGAGGGGCAGGTAGATACAAAATTCTAGCTATGATTTAGTTCTGAGGAGTAAGATGTTATGGGGAGGGGATCAGAGAAGATCCAGGGTCAGGGGGAACCTAGGAGATTGGCATCGTTGTATGTGTTTAAGTTAGGTGGTGATTCCAGGAGTATTTGCATTCCTTTCACATTTTTTTGTGTGTACATTTATTAAATATTCAAGTAGTTTTAAAGAAAAGAATATTAGGTAGAACAAAATAAAAAGAAAATAAAACAAATAAGACTAAGGATTAAATAGTGAAATATTCAAACAGTTTTTAATAAAAGAGTATTAGACAGAATGAAATAAAAGGAAAATTAAACAATGACACTAAGGATTAAATACCAAAATGAGATTATAATAGTAAATTTCAGTTACTGAAAAATTGTGAAACCTGGAGAAGTTGTCAATAGGTGAATCTCACCCGGAAGGGAAAATGTAATTATAAATAGTACATTAAAGGAGTATTTTTTTCCAAAACAGTATTTTTTTCCAAAATATGTTTCAAAGAAGTGCAGTGCCTCACCTAACCAATCATGTTCCTATTCCTAGGGTCTCTCGTACAAAATTTCCCTCACCCCTCAAATCTCAGACAGCCCTCCTCCAGATTAAGGTCAGAGCTTCTGGTGAGAACCCACTGCTCCCTGGTGCCACTGCTACCAGAGCAGATCCTGTGTTATCTCTTAGATCGTGTGCGGCTCTGTCTTCCGTTCAACTGAGGGTTCTTTGACAACAGCATCCCATGCAATGCATTCCATATTGTAGAAACTTCATAAATAATTACTAAATAATTAAGTGAACAAAGAAATGTATAAATAAAGGATATAATGAAGTAACTGTAGCTTCTTTTCAGATGATCCAGTAAAATATATTTAGTGAAGTATTTAACACTGTATTTGAAAAATCATTTAACTTAATTTCTCACTCTCTATCCATTTTTTTTTACAACTTTTTCCAGAAAAAAGCATTGATTAGAACTCAAAGATATGTTGTGGGTTTTTGAGAGATGGCTAATTAATATAAAAAGGTGGATACATATGTACTTTATCTCAATAGTGCTTGCAATAATTTATGAAAACATTTATGCCAATGGAGGTCTCTTAATAATCCACTGCAGGAGTTTCAAAATATCCATCTCTTGCTTAAGGCACAGTAGCATGTCCTCATCTGCACTCCCTTTGAACCAACTGCATTCCTCTAAATGCTTAATTCACAAAGCTGTCAGTAGGCATTATAACTGTATGAAAAGCCTAAAGGTTTCATTCATTTTTATGTAAAGCAAGATTATGAAAAGAAAAATGAAGTAGAGATTCCCAATACACTTTTGGCAGACTGGAAGCAACAATCTTCATTTGCAGCTAATGAGTGAGTAGATGTATCACTAGCAAAGAAAGGACGCAAGCAACCAATACAGAGAGAGCACAGATGGAGCAAACAGGTGGCATGGACACAGCCGGAGCTGATGATGAATGGAATACTGATAGTGGAAAATATGACCAGATTCAATAAAAGTCAGATGTATTTCAGCACAGGCTATTAAATTTTAGAGGACAGAAGCAGAAACCCATCTGTAGCACTTATGGTTGATATAAGAAAGTTGCCAACACTTGAAAACAATGCAATGATTCTGTCTTATTGAACAAGGGATTTGACATTAACCATCCAGGATTGGTAAATTATTTCTAAAATGTTATTGTGGAACTTGAATGGAAAATCTAGTTATTGGATAAGAATTTAAGAGGATATCTGTATGCAGCTAAAGAAATGAATGTGTGTTTTCTATGGAGCACAGTAGTATGAAGTGTAGGCTAAAGAAAGGGCAAAGTACAAGGAAGCATGGCCACCCCTAACGTCATTGGTAATGACCCTTGATATGACACCAGTATCTTGATTCAGTCTTTTACAAAATGAAATACATCAATATGAAGATGCACCAAAGTCACAGTACATTAAAAAACACTAAGACTTTTCATATACTGTGAAATCCTATTCCTTGAGATAGAGGTACAAAGAAAAAATTGAACACACTTGTCTTCTTTTTCTTCTCTTGAAATATTTTCTTCTACAAAATAATTTAAATAGAACTATTGTAAGTAGTTTAACCACCAAAGTATTATTTCAAGCCCTAAATTAAAAATCAGTTTTAAAAGTTAACCTTATTTCAAATAATTTAAATTTAGCTTATACATCACATAATATACATGCACCATATATATCACTTATGAAAACCTCTAAGAACTCTGTCCAAGGTTTCAATAGATATTATTACAACACTGACTCTGACAACTCTTTTACATATTTTCCCCTCCTGTTATAAAATAGTTGCTCATGGAAACAATCTTATGTTTCTTACGTATTCTAAGTTCCTATGGATCACTAAATAATGTGAATCTGGCCGACGATTAGCACAGAAGACTCAATAAATATGTAGATGTGCTGTGTTACCTAACACTGCATCCATAAAATGCCAATCATAACTCTGAGTTATTAACCTGATGTAAAATATAAACTTCACACAGATTAACGCCCTGATCTCATATGTCACTAGTTAAAAAAACATTAATGCTAATATAGTGTGTGACTATAGAAAAAATCATTTATTTACGAAATGGATAGGCAGTTCAGAAATATCAAGAATGGAGCATAGCAGAAAAAGAAAGTGTGAAGTGAATTTTAACTCCAAGTTTTCATCTCAGAATTGTTATCCTTGATAAATTGTCAAGATTTTGTCAAATGCAATTTTTTTCTGGAATACGTCTTTGGGAAATTCAAGCATCCAAGATTGTGGTCCATAATCACAAATAAGAAAATATTTTATAAGAATCTTAAGGGGAAATCTACAATTTTCTCACTTCTCTCTTTTGTAAAAGCATGAGATTCCTGAGATGGGAAGCTAAGGCCTCAAGACTTAGTGATTAGGCAATACAGAGTCAAGAAGCAAACAATCCAGATGGAGGAGATGTAAGCGGCCCAACAAGAGCTCATGAGGAATGCGAAGAACAGGTTAAGGAAGTCTAACGAGTGGAAGAGCTGGAAGACATGTAGCAAAAGAGGAAGATTTTCTTATTTTTAAACTTTATGTATGTCCACGATTTTAATGATGATAAGTTCCAAGGCATAGATGACGTAAATGGACTACACGTGAAAATCATTCGTGTCAATTAATCACAAATATAGAGTAGTGACTATGTCACAAATAATAACTAAAATGGGAGTAAATAGGCAATCCTTGAGCTCAGTACTTAAACCTTAGATATGATCTTGTAGCCTCAAGACTGACTGAGGGAAGGAAGAAGAGTTGTTGAATCTGGAAGTAAAACTGGAAATGAAAACTCAACCATTCAAAAATTATTTCTTGAGTACTCCTATATGATAGCCATATGCTAGCCGAGAGAGGTAAATAAAGCATGTTTCCTGACCGTGATGCATTCTCTGAGGGAGAGAAAGGATTGTACTGAGCCCCCTGCTTTTTCTCATTTACTAGAACATAAAGTTGTGATTTCAATTTGTAATTGAAAAGTACACGTGAGAAAGCTGTGATTTGAAGGAAACCAAATTTCAATTGATGAGACCAACTATAAATAATGCTAATGATATATCTCCACTTTGGCAAAATGTTTGGTACAATAAATAACATTTAATATGCATATACCCCATGGCATGTCCTTTCTATTCCAATTAACATGCATGCCTATATTCACTAAAAAAATCAACAACAGTATTCACAGCAGCTTTATCCATAATAGCTCCAAACTGGAAACAACCAAAACGTTCCACCTGCTTTCACTTAGACAATTCTTTCTGTATGGATTTTGCCCCCATCCTGTACTGCCTTATTCTCTAACTTAAAATATCTATTAAGATAAAATTTTACAACAAATAGAAATTGACATTTTAGTCTACGTGGTTTCAATCAATGACTCTTATGGTTAATAATACAATATGAAATGTAACTTCTAAATAAAATCTGCAACTATTTGAAAAGTGTTTTGAATCTTTGTTGTTGCTTTTCCACTTTATGGATAAGTTAAACTAAATGTAAAGAGTAACTGAACATGTGCTCAGAGAGGTAAGGTCGCTCAAGTGACCGTGAAATGTAGATCAGATAGTCGGAGTAGTAGACTACCTTAGAAGGAAGTAGAGGAAAGGTGCCTAGGAACTGCCATGTCACTCAGACAGGACTTGCATCAAGCTGGTTATATAATGAGGAAGAGATAAGAACTTAGTTGGGGGGGGTACTCCATTGCCTCCTCTATCTATATTCCTAGGCACTAACCAGCTCCCTTAGCTGAAAATCGCCCTTGGATATGACAAAACATAGCAGCTTCCATAAGATGAATTATATAAAAATGTCAAGTTGAGCAGATATGACTATTTTTGAAATGTGCTTTTTCTTAGAAAAGTATGCATTATTTTTCTTCAGTTTATTCATTCTCCAATATAATCATTTTCCTTCTTATTACTCTATCATATGTCTGGGCTGTCCATTGTCACTTTTCACCTTAAGTCTGAATTCTAGGCATAATTGTTTTATTCCTGCTTTTCACTGCTTATGGGCCTCAGTAAACATATACATATTCCCCTATGTCAACAATAAATCAGTATGTATTTTTTCTCCACTTCAGGCTTTTATTCTCCTTCAGGAGAGAAGTAAAGTCCATGGTCAGTTGTATACAGAATGCCATGTAGAATTGAATGTTAACATTTTTAATCAGAAGGTGTAGGGTCCAAGTCCTTGTGTGAGCAGTAGCAAATTTTTTGCACTGGAATGTAAGCACTAAAGGGCATGATTTTTTTTCTATTATGTTTACTGTTGCATCCCTAGCACCTGGGAAAACTCCTGATACGTAGCCCTCAATATTCGTTTTCAGTGTTCAAGTCTTGCGTTTCTTCTGTGAGATTTATTCCTAAGTATTTTATTTTTTGAAGCTATTGTAAATATAGTCATTTTCCTAATTTCACTTGTGGATTGTTTGTTACTAATGTATAGAAGTACAGTTGATATAGTTTTACTTTTTCCTTTCCAATTTGGACGCTTTTATTTCTTTTTCTTGCCTAGTTTCCCTGACTAGAACCTCCAGTACAATGTAGAATAGAAGGGGTGCGAGAGGATTTCCTTTTCTTGATCCTGATCTTAGGGAGAAAGCCTTCAGTTTTTCACCATTAACTTTGATGTTAGTTGTGGGTTTGTCATAGATTGAGAAAGTGCCCTTCTAATACTAGTTTGTTGAGAGGTTTTATCATGAAAAGCATAGATTTATGTCGTGTTTTTTTTATGCATGTAGTGAGATGTTCATGTGTTTTTTTATTATAGACATAGAATGTATTATATAGATTGACTTTTGTACGTTGCATTCCTGGGATAAATAGTATTTGAGAATTTATATTATTTCTCATTTAAATGTTTGGTAGAATTCACCATTGAAGCCACCTTGTCCTGGATTTTTCTTTGTACAAAGTTTGCGTCATCCCAGCTTAATTAATTAATTAATTAATTTTTATTTAGTAGACATTTTTCCAAGTCTTATTGAGATATAACTGACATTCAACATTGTATAAGTTTAAGGTGCATGATACAATGATTTGGTATATGTATATATTGCAAAATGATTACCACACTAAGTTTAGTTAACATCCATCACCTCACATAGTTTCAATTTTTTTTCTTGTGATGAGAAATTTTAAGATCTACTGTCGTAGCAGCTTTCAAATATACAATATAGTATTAAAAATACTGTAAAATAAAATTAAATTTACATATGGGGAGTTGTTTTATTACTAATTCAATCTCTTTACTTGTTATTCGTATATTCAAGTTTTCTATTTATTTGATGTCAGTTTCTGTGGTTTGTGTTTTTCTAGGAATTTGTCAATTTCTCTATATTAAATAAATCACTGATATACAGTTTTTCATAATTTTACCTTATTATCTTTTTTTATTTCTGTAAGCTTGGTAGAAACAATTCCTCTTTTATTTCTGATTTTAGTAAATTGAGTAATTTTTTTCTTTTATCAGTCTATCTAAAATTGTGTTAATTTTTTTACCTTTAAAAAAACAATTATTGGTTTTATTAATTTTCTTTATTATTTTTCTATTCTATGTTTTGTATTTTTCTGCTCTAGCTTTTATTTCCTTCCTTCTCATTGCTTTGAGTTCAATTCATCTTTTAGTTTTTAGTTTCCTAAGATGTAAAGTTAGATTGCATTTTACATCTTACTGTAATGAAGATTGTATGTTCATTTGTATATATATATGTGCTTACAGCTGTAAATTTTCCCCTAAGTACTGTTTTAGCTACATTCCCAAAGTTTTTGATTTTGTTCATGTCAAAGTATTTTCTAATTTTTCTCATGATTTCTTCTTTGATCCATTGATTATTTAGCAGTGTTTTGTTTAATTTCCACATACTTGTTAATTTCTCAAATTTCCTTCTGTTATTGATTTCTAATTTCACTCTACTATGATCAGAGAACAAACTTTCTATGATTTCAATCTTTTCAAATTTATTGAGGCTTCTTTTATGGGTTAACATATTGTCTATCATGGAGAATGGTTTATGTGCACTTGAGAAGAATGTGTATACTGCTGAAGTGTTCTATGTATATCTGTTACATCTTGTTGGTTGACTGTCGTTAAAGTCTTCTATTTTGTTGATCATCTGTCTAGTTGCTCCATCCATTATCAGAAATGGGGTATTGAAGTTTCCACCTATTGTTTTTGAATTGTCTATTTCTCCCTTCAATTCCATCAATGTTTGTTTCATGTGTTTTAGGGCACTGTTTTTAGATGTATATGTGTTTACAGTTGTTGTATGGTCTGGACATATTGATTCGTCTATAATAAAATGTCCTTGTTTGTCTCTGGTGACAAATTTTTGTCTTAAATACTTTTTCATCTGATATTAGTATAGCCACTTCAACTCTCTTTGGTTTCTTTGCATGGTATATTATCTTCCATCCTTGTACTTTCAACTTGTTTGTGTCTTTTAATCTAAAATGGATCTCTTGCTGTCAACACAAAGTTAGATTCTATTATTTCATCCATTTTTTCAATACTTGCATTTTTAATGGAGTATTTATCCAATTCCTGTAAATATAATTACTGGTTAGGTAGAATTATATCTGAGATTTTGCCACTCTTCTACATATAATTTCAACCTTTATTCTAATGTGTATTCAGAGCACAATGTCAAGGAATTCTATGCTTGTGAGGGGAAGGGAAGGACTCAGAACAATAACTCTAGCTCTTCCAATGATGTCACGCCTAATTTAAATTTTGCCTCTGTATCTCAGAAATTTGTCATGTATTGTCTAAATAAAATGGAGACATTGTCATTTAACATTTTCTCTAATCAAGGCTTACTCTTGGGCATTTTTAAGATACTTTTGCCAATATATGGTGGTTAATTCAAGACCCAAAATATGTTTGGCTGAAAAACAAGGGTGGTAATTAGCATTTATCAATGTATTGATGCTGCACAATTATGATGTTTTGTGTAGAGATTTGGTACATATTTGGGCCAAGCATGGAGTCTAACATGTAATAAAAACATACTAAATATTTTTCCAGGGAATGGATGAACCTGTTCTTGTACATGTGGTGTTTGTCACTGAACAATAAAAATAATAACAAATATTTATTGATTGTGGCAGGTAGTTCTATAATACTGGGATAAAATGTGGAATAAAAGGACAAAGTTCTTGCCCTAACAGAGAACGCATTCAAGAGGGATGAAATAGTCAATAAACAAACTAAATAAGGTCAAAAGGATAAGTGCTATGAGATTTATTTCAAAAAATAACAGATGCATTATTTTAAACAGAATGTTCAATTCAAGACTTTTAGAAAGTGACAGTTGGGTAGGGGCCTGGATGAATTGGTGGGGAGCCATGTGTACATCTGGGGAAGAACAATTAAAGGAAAGAAGCAACACGAGGGCCTATACAGGGACACACTTGGAGTGTCTATGGAAGACCAGGACGGAATGGTAGAAAAAGCAAAGCGAACAGAGAAGGATAAGGAATGAGGTCAGAATTCCCTCCTTCCTCCACATAGCAATTGGCATACTCAAAAGTTAAATTTGTTCTGAGAGCACCTCATTACACAGTCAGTACTTCACTGTATTTTCAGGTTTTCACCTCTCAACAGGAGCTTGGTCAGGGCTATGAGCAGCTGTGTCCCTGTGAAGAGTCCCTTATCTGCAAAGAGACCCTCATTACATCACTTACACTACTTATGAAATATCCCAGCTGTAAAATCCTGTTCATCCCTTTGCATGATTAATTTCCCTTCACGCAGGGCAAAGGGCAAACTATAAGACAACATGAAGAGGATTTCCTGACTCCTTTCTCACAAAAACAGAACAATTGATTAAAATTTTGATCTTCCCAAGTTGTGTGATTTGGGAAGAAATAAAATAAGTTAACCTAACTTCAAGGTCTGTATGTTTGTGATTTTGTGAGCTATAGAATCCTAATGAAAGAGAACTCTCTAAATCACAGAAGCAGAAGTAGGAACATAATGATACCTATTGTTTGTTTCCTTCCCGTGTTTACATAACTCTAATCTTTTTGTGGGTCCCCCATTTATTGCTGATTTATTCAGTATAGTACTTGGGCAGCTATTGGAATTTTCAAAATATTTGGTTTATAATCATACTTGTAAGCAACTGAAGCTTTGTGCACATTTTGTATTTTTAAAGACATTTGAATCCAAAATACTTTGTTGTTGTCTGTGGGCACCTTGTTTTGAAGTCTAAGGCTGCCTCTAATGTGGTCCTATAATCTACTGTCTGTTGACTCAAGTCGAAACCTGCTGCTCCGCCTGGCACGTCCCTTCAACTTGATGTAACGCTATTTATCACTATGGTTTGATGCTAAGTCTCCAGCTTTGTATTCTCTTCATGTACCTGGGCATACATTTCTTTTCTTTTCTTTCTTTTTTAACACAGAGACAGTGTCTTTGTGATTCTATCAAAAACAGTTTTTGTTTCAAGGAAAGGTTGTTTCCCTCAGGTTTAGATTAGGGCAAAGAAAATGAGAATATACTATTTACATTCTACTGCCATTTCTGAGAACATTACATATTATAACCCTAGAATGAAATGCTTGCTATCCTCCATTTCCAAAAATGTGTTATCATAGTTAATTACTGTTTGTATCTTATTTAGCTTTTTAAAACTGTATAATAAATTCTTAAATTTTACTTACGTCCAACAAAACATTTCTTTGGCTCCTGTTTTTCTACATCTTGTCTTTAAAATATTATTATTCTTAAACTAATGTCCCCTTAAACCCCTATTAGTTGATAAATAATATTATTTTAATATAGTTCAAACAATGAAACACAAGATGGAAAGACTACTAATCCTGCTATAATATTCTTACTCCTATTTCTTTCCAGCAACAATGAAATTCCTTCAGCTTCTTGGAGGTAAAAATGTTCTCCACATGAAAAACAGTATTTGGAGAATAAAATACTTTACTGAAATTATCTATATAGAACAATTTCCTCTGTATGCTAATAAATTGCATACCGCTTGCCTTAGACAATCTCATTGTACTCTAAATCAGTGTTGGGGAATGCCTTTCCAATAAAAGCTTTAAACGCAAATAGTGCTACGCTCTACTTAAACGACACTCTGAGCTTCCTTATCTTTTAAACTCTATCAGACAGTTGTCTTTCATAATTATTTATGTGACATAAACTTCATTAGCTTTTGAAGTTTCATAGTTTACCTTCATCTTGGATCTGTGACATTGAGAGCACATAGCAGCAAAGGTCAATGAAGCCTTGTTCACATCTAACTTCTTTTGTTTCATGTATCTCATTACAAATGTTTGTTTTTCCTCGACTGTGCCAAGCTTACATGCCCATACAATTTCAGTATACAATATCTACAACAATAGAGTATTAACACCATGATGGAATTTAAAACAAATTGTATCACCAATCTTTTAAAATGGAGATGGCTCTTAGGTAGATTTGTTCAAATCAGAGTGCCCCTAAAATACATTTCCTAAAAAAATTATTGAGGATTTGAACTTTATTAAGAATGGTATTCAATTGCTCATATAGTTTTTCACTCCCCTGGAAATGGCTGGCTAGGAAAATTCAGGCAGTGCATAAATGTGCCAAAACAAGAATAGAAAAAATATCTGCCAATTTGATACGTTAGGGGGTTATTGTACATAATTTATACTTTTAATTAAATCTCTTACTTTCATAGTGCTGATAAGAGAAATCAAATTGGATTTTCTATTTGTCACTTGACTTAAATTTGTTTTGTTTTCTTATGTTGCTGTACTAGTACCCACATTTTAGTTAAAGGATTGTGACTATTCAGCTAGATGCTACACTTTTCTTCTCCCATCCTTTATTCCATCTAGTGACACCAATCTGCCTTTCAAATTTTATTCATTAGTAATCCAAATCTGCTACATTTATCTCTTTCTGAGTGTCCACTGAAATATGAACACTGAGATGCCCACCAGAATGCCCAGCAGTAGCAGTGAGTTATCTTTGCTTTCAGACACGGGATCCCTGAACTTTAAGCCTGTCCTAACTTCCCAAAGATAGAGTTGACCATTCGCCTTATTGTAGTCTATCTTAATTTGTGTTCCCCTGGAAGCACATCCTGACACAAGGAATTGGCTCACGCAATTATGGAGGCTGAGAAGTCCCACGATCTGCTGTCTGGAAGCTGGAGAGCCAGGCAACCCAGTGGTATAATTTGGTCTGAGTCCAAAGGCCTGAGGACCAGGGGAGCCAATGGTGTAAATCCTAGTCCAAGGGCAGAAGATGAGACTAGATGTCCCAGCTCTCCATCTTTTGTTCCGTTCAAGCCCTCAACAGATTGTACAATGCCCACCTACACTGGGGAGAGCAATTTACTTTATTGACTCCCTGATTCATGCTAATCTCATCCAGAAATACCTTCATATATACACCTAGACATAATCTTTAATCTGGGCACTCCATGGCCAGTCAAGTTGACACATAAAATTAACTATCACAAGTCCACCCCTTGCCAACATGGCATCCATATGCATCTCCTTAAGCTATACTTAATCTCCAAATAAAAACAATAACAAGGCCATAATTTCACCTTATATGATACAACCATCCTTCATACAGCTGAAAATGCACTAATCCCAGGAGAGGAGGTAAAATCATTGAGTGATATTTACTTTTATTTTTGATACCCTATAACTTAAATACTCTGATGTAAAATTGACAATATTTAAACACTGTGATATAAAATTAATACACCTTGTGTTACATGATAGGGAAATAGGAGAGGAAAGAAAACAAAAATATAGCTAGATACACACACACACACACACGAATGTATTCATAGCAAAATGAGGAAATAGTCATGATAATTATAATTTTTTCTTCCTTAACTGGTCATATAGTCATAGCTGTTATTTATAACTACCTTCTTCCACTACCCATTCCAAATCCCTTTGCCTTCAGCAAGCACCTCAGCTGGTCATAGCTCTTTACCTTGAATATGACCCAAATGTTTATTCCTGAAGGGTCTGGGCCGTTAGTAATGCTGCCTGGATTGGGTTGTTGTAGTTTCCCATTGACTTTAATCACAGGACATGGTAATACTAAGAGATGCCCTAAGAAATTTCCTGCATTCCAGACATACTCTCCCTGAGCTGCATTGTGAAGTAGCAGTCTAATTTCTCCTTGGCAGTCAGAATCAAGCATCCAGCCTGCATCATCACTTCCTTCTTTTTCTGTTTATCCAAAGGCATAAGGAGCCTAAAGTGGCTAGATGGCAGTCTTAAATTTTAGTTTAATGGAATCGTTGTGTCTCCTGATAGAAGCATTATTCCCTCTGGAACTAAGACCTCTAGGCCAGCAGAACATAAAATCATGGGAACAAAACAGTTGTTAGTAGGTCACTAGAGATAATATTGAATGGTACCACTCCCATTTCTTTCTCTTGATTCCTGGACCCAGGAATCCTGGCTATTGGAGAAATAGCACTATATATTGGATGCTGATTCAGAGCATATATAGACCTCTAGAGAACAATGCCCCAGTCCTGCAAGGTTTTGCCACCTAGCTGGCACCATAACTGAGTCTTCAAAAGGCCATTCTATCATTCTGTCAAACCAGCTGCTTCAGGATGGTGGAGAACATGGTAAGAGTAGTGAGTTCCATAAGCGTGGGCCCGCTGCTACACTTCTTTTGCTGGGAAGTAATTTCCTTGATCAGAAGCAACGCTGTGTGTAATATCAGAATAGTGGATAAGACATTCCGAAAGTCCACAGATGATTGTTTTGGCAGGAGCTTTGTATGTAGGGAATGCAAATTCTTATCAAGGGTAAATGTCTATTCCAGTAAGAACAAAACACTGCCCCTTTCACAGTGCAAACAGTCCAATGTAATCAACCTCCTACCAAGTAGCTGCCTTATCACCCTGGGGAATGGTGCAACATCAGGTGTCCCAGTATTGATCTCTTTTGCTGGCAGATCGGGCACTCAATGGTGGCTGTAGCCAGATTGGCCTTAGTGAATGGAAATCCATGTTGCCCAACCTGTTTAAAACCTCCATTCCTGCCACTCCAGCCTCTTTGTTCAGGAGCCCACTGGGTAATGACAGGGGTGGCTAGGGAAAGAGACTGGCTGGTATCCACAGAATGGGTCATCCCGTCCACTTGATTATTAACATCCTCCCTTGTGGTCACTCTTTAGGTAAAAAAAAGATCCAACCATATATTTCTTGGTAAGGGTAACAATAAAATATCATGATAAGAAATGGCTGAAAAAGAAAATGATGGAAAATCTTAAACCATTCTAATACAAATTAAAAGAAAGTTGATGTAGTATAGTTAAAATAGAATGAAATAGAATTAAGGCAAAAAGCAATAATAGCAGTAAAGTAGTAATTGTTGTACCCTTTGTGATAAACTAGTTTATGCTATGGTAAAAAGGAATCTAAAAATTTCAGTAGGTTGAAATAACTCAGCAAAAATTCATTTCTTGCTCACTCCAGCTGCCCAGCATATGTTGGCTGGGAAGATAAGTTGACTAAGGCACCCAGGTTTGCTCTACTAAATTATGCTACTTCCATTCGTCAGAAGACACCAACATTTGTTTCCGCAGTAGAAGAGAGCATGGGGAATTACGTATGTACCAGCTATTAAATGCTTCCACTCAGAAGTGACAGGTGTCTCTTATTTTCTCATTTCACTGGCCAAAACAAGTCATGTAGCCATACCTAACTTTTAAGGGGCAGAGAAGCACAATATTTTCAAATGGCTAGCAGAAGTGAGTAGCCAAAATTTAATGAACATAGCTATCTACCACAACTACATATGATAAAAAGTATAATCACTCATAGAGCTGTAGCAATCATGAATAGTTTTTTCACATAATGTAACATCATAATCTATTAAGCAAATAGGACACTAACACACAGAAATCAATAAAACCAGAAATATAGGTAAGTAATTTTTTAAGAAGCTAAAAGATCAAATAGGCAAAATTAAATATAGAAAAATTTTAAAATATATTTTAATGTTGTGTATTGTAATATAGTATAACATATAACAATATAACCTTCTTGCTGTACCACTTTCAACATGTGGCTTGCACATTCACATTCACTATATCATTCAGCATTAAATCATGGAGTGGTCAGAATATGGTGTTGTGGAATAAATTGTATCCCTCTCAAAAAATATGCTCAAACCCTTATCCTCAGTTCACGTGAATGTGACGTTATTTGGAAATAGGGTCTTTGCAGATGTAACCAAGTTAAGATGAGGTCATAATGGATTAGGCTAGACCCTAATCCAATATGACTGGTTATAAGCAGAGGAGACGAGATACAGACAGGCAACAAAGACCACGCCATGTGAAGTTGGAGGCAGAGATTGGAGTGATGTTTTTACAAGCCAAGGAATGCTAAGCATTTCCATCAAACACCAGAAGCTAGAAGAGGAGGCATGAACACATTCTCCTTCAGTTCCTCCAGAGGGGATTAACCTGCTGATGCCTGGATTTTTCACTTCTAGCCTCCAGAAATGAGAGAGAATACAGTTCTGTTGTTTTAAGCCACCCATCTTATGCTACTTTGTTATTCCAGTCCCAGAAAACTAATACACTGCACAAGGGAGATTTTTATAGACTAAATCTAGAGGAGGCACACGTCACCATTCTTCAAACTCTATTGGCTGAATCTTCAGCCACTTTTAACTGCAGTGCACATAGGGAAATGTAATCCAGTTGAATCCTAGGGACAAAAGGAAATCTCTTTGAAAAATATCCTGCCAATTTTGGCCACAGAAATTTAAAACAAAAAAATGAATAACAAAACACTTTTAATAATTTTGAGATAAAGAGAAAATCAAAATGTAAATTACGTTATTTTAGAACTATTTTACAATGAAACGTTATATATGAATTCTTGTCCAGAGTTCCTGGTTTAGAGATATTTTATCCTTAAATGCATTTATTAAGAAATTAGAAATATTGAAAAGAAATTAATAATTCTGAAAAGTTGTTAAAAGAGTAAACAGAGAAACTAAAAGTCAGAGAGCAGAGAAGAAATTATATAAGGCAACAATTAACCAATAACTAAATATAAGAACTATCTATATTATGTATACATAAAGGAAATGCTGAATGAAGCGTTTTATTTCTTATAAAAAGTGCTCTTTATATCTTAAATTAGAAATTTAACTAAGATGTGTTTAAAGAGATTTTACACAGCTTATTTACAGGAAAAAAATTGCTCTTTACTGGAAATTTTCATGTAATTCTACTTATAATTTTGATACAGCATTTTTACTTTAAAATGGACTTTTGGAGAGAATAAAGCAGTTGATATGTATATATGTTACATTGTTGCAATATAATCACTTTACTTCATAATCTGAAATGAGTGTGGATACTGTTTCTAGAGTCTTACGTATTGAGCTTTTACAAAGACAGCTAGTAAATGATTTTTAACATCTTGCAATTGGATTAAGGAAAAAAGTCCACTTTGGAGGTGAATTCTTTTCTTTCAAATTGAAAAGTGGTTAACATAATTCCTTAACAATATCATTAGGAGATATTCCTTTTCTACTTAAATTTGCCACTTTCTACTAATCTTCATACACTGTTTTGAAGATCTGGAATGTGAATATGTGATTCTGATTTGGAAATATGGAGCATAATTCAGAGACCCAATGATTCTTCAGATACATTGCTCTGCTGTATTATTAAAAGTGATCCAAATTCCTAACAGAGATTATGTATAGTTAAAATACAGAAAATAAATATAACCACTACATCCTATAAATGCATCTCAGGACTTACATTTCTTGAGGACCTAAGAAGTTTAATACTTGTATAATTGCCCCTTCTTTAAACACATTCTTTGTATTCCATTGGCCATATTTTTTCTCCCACTGAGTAGTTCTTCTCTGTATTCCATAAATTTCCTAAAGTCTCCACGCTCAGGACTACTCTCTCATCAGTCTACCTCATTTTTACCAGTATCTTCAATGATCAAATGACTCTCAGTGTTCTGATAAGTCAAGCGTCTATATCACTAAGACCAGTAACAGTTGATGCGTATTCTGAACATAAAACATGCCAGGTTTTGTTTCAAGTGTTTTATGTCTAGTAAATGATTTCATTGTCCTAACAATATGAGATAACCATTATTATTATTTCCCTACTAACTGTGAGGATTCTGAGCCAGAGAGAGGTTAAATAACTTGCACTAAGCATTGTTGGTGCCAGGATATGGTTCCAAGAGACAAGTCCGTGATTTTTACCGTGATACTGAACTTCCTCTCAAGGCTGTACTTCTTTCCAAACCTGTATATTCAATTGTTTACTAGAAAATCTACACTCTATTGTATATCAAAAGGAACATAATATATTCTCCCCCTTCTCCCTTTCAAAAAAAATGCAAACAATAAAATTCTATCCTTCCTTAGTTGTTACTTAGGGCAAAAGTCGTAGACTAATTTTTAGCCTTTTCATTTTTCTCTCTCTTCCAACAAGATTGTCAAAACAAACTCCCAAGGATTTCTCAAATCAATCATCTCTATTTTATTTTATTAAATTGTCAGAACTATCGCTATGTATGCTGAAGGCATTTCTCTTTGATTCGGAAGAAATTATTTTTCCTGTTTTTTATTTGAATTTTATTCAACTTACAGAGTTCTTTTCCAATGAATATTTCAATTTCTTTTACATTTTTTTGCAGTTTATTTTATCACATTTTATGGTTTTTGGATTTTGTATAATACTTAGGCTTTTCTATCCAAAGATAATAAAATCTATTTTAAAATTGCCCTGGATTTCCTCTAGTACTTGTGTAGTTTAGTTAGTTCATGTCTAAATTAAGCATGTTTAGATTTTGCATTCACCTAAATCAGGTTATAGCCATCCCTGCATACGCTATATGATATAGCCCTGACCCCATACAGTTCTTTCAATTTCTTGCAGTGTTGCAGGATAGGTTCCCCAGAAATCCAACATTTAGATGAAAATTGGCATGGAAGGGAAAGGAAGGAAGCAGGACTGGATAGAGAGAGAGGTCTGGCTCTGATGCAGTCTTAAAGGAAGCCTCAGCCCATCCAGTGGGGAGACTTGAAGATGAGATAACACTTCAGAGACTTCCTCATTTCTTATGAGCTGTCCTGACATTTATACCTACATCAATCTGTGTGACCTTGATTGAAGAGAACCTCCTCAGCCCAGTCAATGCCTGAAAGGGTTGAAAGTTGAGAGCTGTCTGCCTAGAGCTCTGCTAGCAGCTGGGCTAATACGTTTTCATTCCCAAGATGAAATTTGGGCAGCACATTACAGCATCCATCACAGTCTATCCCTGGTGCTGTCTGGTCAACTTTTTTGTATAAGTTCTGAGAGCAGCTTCTCTGGATCTGGTGAGATTTTCTTCCCGGGGGAGACTTAGAAAAGTTTGTGGGAAAAACTGACGCTCTTACTGCTGCACAGTCTGGGGACACAACTGATTTTCATCATCTCTTTCCCCCTCCTATCAATTCTAGATTCCCTCCACCCATAGCTACTATTTCTGCTGGTTTCAGCTGCTTATCTGGAGATATGACCCATATTCTCATCCTTGAGAGTTCTGGGTGCTTGGTCACCACATTTTTCTGGGGTCAGAGAAGCTTTCCTTTTATTGTCAAAATTGGGCAAGTAATTCGTTGGCAATGTGTACCTAAATGAATTCTTTTTTGCCAAAAATATTTTTCTTCCCTACTCTCATTGTTTAATGGAACCCCTACTTCCTCCTGAATGAAGACTGGGGTCAATTACCCATGCTAATAGAGTCACCCGTATTCTTACCTGCTGGTTTCTTGACACCAAGATTCTAAAGTGCTCCGGGAGCAGTTATAGCTTGTGTTTCAATGGGAGTTCTGCTGTGTTCCATTGTGGAAGCATTTCCCTTTGGAGAATGATCACCTTTTCCCACAGAGCACCGAGTTGGGGTGACAGGACGCACAGATTCCCTAAGAACATCACTAAAAGTGATGGTAATCTAGGCTTCTCCTGCTTCTATCCTTGGTTCCCAGAAGCAATGTCAACTTTGATCCTGTTTTTAAGAATTGTCAAATTGTTTGAGCATCTCTGTTTCCCCAGTGTACAGTAACCTAAGAAAATGTCCAAAGATCCATTTGAGGAAGATCTGGGGAAATTAATTACCATATACATGTTCTGTGTGTTACAGATTCCTTCCTTCTGAACCTAGTTTTTCCTTCAGTCAGCAGTTCTTGGTCTGAAAACTGGATCAGATCTGGAAACTGAGAAGGGGATTGCAACTTTGTATTGGGCCAACTACTCTCATCTTTATGACCATCCATCCTCAATTTGATTGTACAGATTGAGTAGTACCCATTTGGATGCCTGTCTATATTGCTCCAAAAGATACTGTATCTTATTGTCATCTCCTTAATAGTTTGTGGGTCAGAAACCCCTTATCTTGCCACATACTAGGTAATTGTGTCCACTGGGTTTCTGATGTTCAAGTGTCACATCTGACCTGTACTGCTTGAGGGAGCCTATTATCTCCATTGCTATCAGCTGTAAACAACATCCCTCATCATCAGCTCTAGTCAACAGAGCAGAACTATTCCTTTCTCCAGCATATTCCTTATGACTTTGGTGAATGATGTATTATTTGCCCTTACATACTATTTGGGCTTTAACATGCTCACTTCTCAGACTTTAATCCTATTGTTCACCATTGGGCATGGCGATTCTTGCCTTTCTACATCATTTAGTGTGGGCCATCATTTTCCATGCTTCTAGGAATTAACGTATAGTGTGTTTACACAATCTCTTTTGTTTCTTGCCTGTTTGTTAAATCATGTATCCTGAGAGAGTACATCAGAAGGATAAACTCTCCATTATATATTTATATTCATCTTCTTAATCACACACTCCTTGATATAATTTTTCTTATTTAAAATCTTTCACTGACTTCTCATAAACTTTAGTATAAAATTTCCATATTATCCTAGGCCTTCAGCACTATAAGTTTCCAGCCTCATCCACCTCGAAACTGCCTTTTTCCCTCAAGTGACCCAGACATGCAACCTGCGCCCTACTTATATAAAACTACATTTCCCCAAATACGTCCTGGATGCTGTGCCTCTGTGTGTACACATTACTTTTTATACCCTGCTTAGAAGGTACAAGCTGCCATCTTATTTTTAATTAACTCAGACTCAGACTTCAAGTCAAAGTTTCTATCATTTTTTTTTTTTTTGGTGAGGAATATTAGCCCTGAGCTAACATCTGTTGCCAATCCTCCTCTTTTTGCTGAAGAAGATTGGCCCTGAGCTAGCATCCATGCCCATCTTCCTCTACTCTATGTATGGGATCCTGCCACAGCATGTCTTGATAAGTGACGCATAGGTCCACGCCTGGGACCCAAATCCCTGGCTGCCGAAGCAGAGTGAGCGAAGTTAATTACCATGCCACCAGGCTGGCCCCAAAGCTTCTATCGTTTTCTGCTGAAAATCTTCTGTCACTTTCTGGACCATGTCATTGTTTGGACAGTGTGATCTAAAACCTTCCTCTTGCATACATCGCTTGTCACTATTTTCTGTCTCTGTCTCTTGACTACTGTTTCACACATATTGGTCTACACACTGCTAAGAATCTATGTGGAAGTTATTATTATTTTATAGAAAAATGAAAAATAAAGGCAACCTAAAGAGTTTTCCACAAAGAACACATAATGCGTCAACATTCCTTCTCAAGTCCTCCTCAATATTTTTAGGTTTTTAAAATGTCTTTCACTTTATGAAATGATGACAATGATCATAATAGATGCAATTACTTCTTCCTTCCTTCCTTCCTCCCTCCCTTCCTCTCCTCTTCCTTCCTTCCTTCCTTCCTTTCTTCTGTCCTTCCTTCCAAGCTCCAATATGATATAATAAAAAGTTTGCACCACGATTTATTTATTTATTTATTTATTTATTTTTTAAATTTTTTGTTTATTGCAGTAACATTGGTTTATAACATTGTAAAAATTTCAGGTGTACATCATTGTACTTCTATTTCTGCATAGATTACATCATGTTCACCACCAAAATACTAATTACAACCCATCACCACACACATGTACCCAATTATCCTTTTCACCCTCCTCCCTCCCCCCTTCCCCTCTGGTAACCACCAATCCAATCTCTATCCCTATGTGTTTGTTTATTGTTGTTATTATCTACTACTTAATGAAGGAAATCATACGGTATTTGACCTTCTCCCTCTGACTTATTTCACTTTGCATCATGCCCTCAATGTCCATCCATGTTGTCACAAATGGGTGCATTTCGTCGTTTCTTATGGCTGAGTAGTATTCCATGGTATATATATACCACAGCTTTTTTATCCATTCGTCCCTTGATGGGCACTTAGGTTGCTTCCAAGTCTTGGCTATCGTGAATAAGGCTGCAATGAACACAGGGGTGCATGTACCTTTGCAAATTGGTGTTTTCAAGTTCTTTGGATAAATACCCAACAGTGGAATAGCTGGATCATATGGTAGTTCTATCGTTGACTTTTTGAGGAATCTCCATACTGTTTTCCATAGTGGCTGCACCAGTTTGCACTCCCACCAGCAGTGTATGAGAGTTCCCTTCTGTCCACAACCTCTCCAACACATGTTGTTTCCTGTCTTGTTAATTATAGCCATTCTGACGGGCGTGAGGTGATATCTCATTGTAGTTTTGATTTGCATTTCCCTGATAGTTAGTGATTTTGAACATCTTTTCATGTGTCTGTTGGCCATCTGTATATCTTCTTTGGAGAAATGTCTGTTCAGGTCTTTTGCCCATTTTTTAATTGGGTTGGTAGTTTTTTTGTTGTTGAGATGCATGAGTTCTTTATATATTTTGGAGATTAAGCCCTTATCAGATGTATGGTTTGCAAATATCTTCTCCCAATTGTTAGGTTGTCTTTTCGTTTTGTTGATGGTTTCCTTTGCTGTGCAGAAGCTTTTAGTTTGATGTAGTCCCATTTGTTTATTTTTCTATTGTTTCTCTTGCCCGGTCAGATGTGGTGTTTGAAAAGATGTTGCTAAGACTGATGTCGAAGAGCGTACTGCCTATGTTTTCTTCTAGAACTTTCACAGTTTCAGGTCTTACATTCAAGTCTTTAATCCATTTGGAGTTAATTTTTGTGTATGGTGTAAGGTAAGAGTCTACTTTCATTTTTGCATATGGCTATCCAGTTTTCCCAACACCATTTGTTGAAGAGACTTTCTTTTCCCCATTGTATGTTCTTGGCTCCTTTGTCAAAGATTAGCTGTCCATAGATGTGTGGGTTTATTTCTGGGCTTTCGATTCTATTCCATTGATCTGTGGGTCTGTTTTTGTGCCAGTACCATGCTGTTTTGGTTACTATAGCTTTGTAGTATATTTTGAAATCAGGGAGTGTGATACCTCCAGCTTTGTTCTTTTTTCTCAGGATTCCTTTAGCTATTCGGGGTCTTTTGTTTGTTCCATATAAATTTTAGGATTCTTTGTTCTATTTCTGTGAAAAATGTTGTTGGAACTTTGATAGGGATTGCATTGAATCTATAGATGGCTTTAGGAAGTATGGACATCTTAACTATGTTAATTCTTCCAATCCAAGAGCATGGAATATCTTTCCATTTCTTTGTGTCTTCTTCAATTTCTTTCAGAAATGTTTTATAGTTTTCGGTGTACAGATCTTTCACCTCTTTGGTTAAGTTTATTCCTAGGTATTTTATTCTCTTTGTTGCAATTGTAAATGGGATGGTATTCTTAATTTCTCTTTCTGCTACTTCATTGTTAGTGTACAGAAATGCAACTGATTTTTGTATGTTGATTTTGTATCCTGCAACTTTACCATATTCGTTTATTACTTCTAAAAGTTTTCTGGTGGATTCTTTAGGGTTTTCTATATATAAAATCATGTCATCTGCAAATAGTGACAGTTTCACTTCTTCCTTTCCAATTTGGATCCCTTTTATTTCTTTCTCTTGCCTGATTGCTCTGGCTAGGACTTCCAATACTATGTTAAATAGGAGTGGTGACAGTGGGCATCCTTGTCTGGTTCCTGTTCTTAGAGGGATAGCTTTCAGTTTTTCACCATTGAGGACGATATTAGCTGTGGGTTTCTCATATATGGTCTTTATTATGTTGAGGTACTTTCCTTCTATACCCATTTTATTCAGAGTTTTTATCATAAATGGATGCTGGATCTTGTCAAATGCTTTCTCTGCATCTATTGAGATGATCATGTGATTTTTGTTCTTCATTTTATTAATGTGGTGTATTACGTTGATTGATTTGCGAATGTTAAACCATCCCTGCATACCTGGAATAAATCCCACTTGATCATGGTGTATAATCTTTTAACGTATTGTTGTATGCGATTTGCTAGTATTTTGTTGAGGATTTTCGCATCGATGTTCATCAGTGATATTGGCCTGTAATTTTCTTTTTGTGTTGTCCTTGTCTGGTTTTGGTATCAGGGTAATGTCAGCTTCATAGAATGAGTTAGGAGCTTCCCCCTCCTCAATTTTTGGAAGAGTTTGAGAAGGATAGGTATTAAGTCTTCTTTGAATGTTTGGTAGAATTCACCAGGGAAGCCGTCTGGTCCTGGACTTTTATTTTTGGGGAGGTTTTTGATTACTGTTTCGATCTCCTTACTGGTGATTGGTCTATTCAAATTCTCTACTTCTTCTTGATCCAGTTTTGGAAGGTTGTATGATTCTAAGAATTTATCCATTTCTTCCAGATTGTCGAATTGGTTGGCATATAGTTTTTCATAGTATTCTCTTATAATCTTTTTGTATTTCTGAGGTGTCTGTTGTAACCACTCCTCTTTCATTTCTGATTTTACTTATTTGTGCCTTCTCTCTTTTTTCTTGGTGAGTCTAGCTAAAGGTTTGTCAATTTTGTTGATCTTTTCAAAGAACCAGCTCTTGGTTTTATTAATTTTTTCTATTGTTTTTTAGTCTCTATTTCATTTATTTCTGCTCTGATTTTTATTATTTCCCTTCTTCTACTGATTTTGGGCTTTGTTTGTTCTTCTTTTTCCAGTTCCTTTAGGTGCATTGTTAGATTGTTTATTTGAGATTTTTCTTGTTTGTTGAGATAGGCCTGTATTGCTATAAACTTCCCTCTTAGAACCGCTTTTGCTGTATCCCATAAATTCTGGCATGTCGTATTTTCATTTTCATTTGTCTCCAGGTATTTTTGATTTCTTCTTTGATTTCTTCATTAACCCAGTCGTTGTTCAGTAGCATTTTGTTTAATCTCCATGTATTTGTGGCTTTTCTGATTTTCTTCCTATAGTTGATTTCTAGTTTCATACCTTTGTGGTCAGAAAAAGATGCTTGGTATTATTTCAATCTTCTTAAATTTATGGAGACTTGTTTTGTGGCCTAATATGTGATCAATCCTGGAGAACGTTCCATGTGCATTTGAAAAGAACGTGTATTCTTCGGTTTTTGGATGGAATGCTCTGTATATATCTACTAGGTCCATCTGTTCTAGTGTGTCGTTTAAGGCCAATGTTTCCTTATTGATCTTCTGTTTGGATGATCTATCCGTTGGTGTAAGTGGAGTGTTAAAGTCCCCTACTATTATTGTGTTACTGTCTATTTCTGTTTTTATGTCTGTTAATAATTGCTTTATATATTTAGGTGCACCTACGTTGGGTGCGTAGATATTTACAAGTGTTATATCCTCTGGTTGGATTGTTCCCTTGATCATTATGTAATGCCCTTCTTTGTCTCGTTTTACAGTTTTTGTTTTAAAGTCTATTTTGTCTGATATGAGTACTGCTACCCCAGCTTTCTTTTCATTGCCATTTGCGTGGAGTATCTTTTTCCATCCCTTCACTTTCAGTTTGTGAGTGTCTTTAGGTCTGAAGTGTGTCTCTTGTATGCAGCATATATATGGGTCTTGTTTTTTTATCCAGTCAGCCACCCTATGCCTTTTAATTGGAGCATTCAGTCCATTGACGTTTAAAGTAGCTATTGATGAGTATGTACTTACTGCCATTTCTTAACGTTTTTTTTTTTTCCCTCAGTGTTTTAGTAGTCCTTCTCTGTTCCTTACTTCTTCTATACAGAATTGATGGTCACTTTAGTTTGACCTCTGTCTGAAAGCTGTACTCTTTAACTACCCTCCTCCCTCCTTTTATGTTTTTGATATCATATCCAACCTCTTTTTTGTGCATTTGTATCCATTACGTTCTAATCGTGGAAATAGATAATTTTTCTTATTTGTGGTCTTTCTTTTCCCCTTAAATCGTTCCCTTTAACATTTCTTGTAACACTGGTTTCTTGGTGACAAACTCCTTTAATTTTTGTTTATCTGGGAAAATTTTGATCTCTCCTTCCATTTTGAACGATAACCTTGCTGGGTAGAGTATTCTTGGCTGTAAGTTTTTTCCTTTTAGCACTTTAAATATATCATGCCATTCTCTTCTAGCCTGTAAGGTTTCTGCTGAGAAGTCAGCTGATAGCCTTATGGGGTTTCCTTTGTATGTAACTTGACATTCTCTTGCGGCTTTTAGGATTCTCTCTTTATCTTTAATTCTGGACATTTTGATTATGATGTGTCTTGGTGTGGGCCTCTTTGGGTTTATCTTGTTTGGGGCTCTCTGCGCCTCCTGTACCTGGATGTCTGTTTCCTTCCTTAGGTTAGGGAAGTTTTCATCTATTATTTCTTGAAATAGATTCTCTGCCCCCTTGTCTCGCTCTTCTCCTTCCGGGACACCTATAACATGGATGTTAGTGCGCTTGATGTTGTCCCAGAGGTCCCTTAGACTGTCCTCACTCTTTTTAATTCTTTTCTCTTTTACCTGTTCACCTTGGGTAATTTCTTCTAGTCTTTCTTCCAGCTCACAGATCCATTCTTCTGTATCCTCTACTCTGCTTTTGAGTCCCTGTAATGAGTTTTTCATTTCCAGTATTGTATTCTTCATTTCTGATTGGTTCTTTTTTATATCTTCCATTTCTTTGTTGACATTCTCACTGAGTCTATCTATTCTTCTCCCCAGATCAGTGAGCATCCTTAACACTCTTAGTTTGAACTCTCTGTCGGGTAGGTTGCTCATTTCTGTTTCACTAAGTTCCTTTTCTGGGGTTTTGTCCTGTTCCCTTACTTGGAATGTATTCTTTTGCCTCTTCATTTTGCCTCTTTCCCTGTGCTTGTGTCTACGTATTAGGTAGGTCAGCTACGTCTCCTGCTCTTGGATAGGTGACCTTATGTAAGTGATGGCTTAGGAGGCTTCCAGTGTGCTTCCCTCAGTTCTCAATGTTCCAGGGGTGACCCCTATGTGGGCTACGTGTATCCTTCTGCTGTGGCCTGTTTGCTCTCCCTGTAGGTGCCCAGGGAGGCTGAGTTATGCTCCTGGCCAGCTGTTGTAATGCTCAGCTGCTTATAGTTGTTGTGGGCCCTTCAGTCTCTTTATCAGCTGTGGGGAGCCCCAGCACAGTTGGCTGCAAGTTCTTTTTTTTTTTTAAAGATTTTATTTATTTTTTGCCCCCAAAGCCCCAGTAGATAGTTGTTATGTCACAGCTGCACATCCTTCTAGTTGCTGTATGTGGGACTCGGCCTCAGGCTGGACAGAGAAGTGGTGCCTCGCTGCGCACCCGGGATCCGAACCCGGGCCGCCAGCATCGCAGCGCGCGCACTTAACCACCAAGCCACAGGGCCGGCCCGGCTGCAAGTTCTAATACCACATTTGTGTTGCAGTATTTCTTTTAAGTGAGTAGGCCCCCACCGTGGCAGGTTGTTAGGCTCAGGGCCTTACAATTGCTGTAAGCCTCTAGCTTATTAGGTCTCTTGTCATCTCTCTGAGGATTGCAGCTGGGTGGGGCTGGCCTCAGGCACAGGAGCCCCCACTTGTTTCAGGTTTTGGAAGGTGGAGCAAACCTCCTATGTGGGTCTTTGAGAAGTACAAGTCTTCTGTGGCTGAGAAGCCCTGCCGCCCACAGGTCCACACACACAGTCAACACAGTCCTGCCCCGTGTGAGTGCCCCGACCTCCCCAAGTGGACCCAGTCTCTCCACGGCGGGAGCCCCACACACTCTGCCACCACCCCACACTCTCCACCCGCTCCTTGTGCACACCCTGCCCCGCTCAAGTCAGCTCAGTTGCCAGGCTGCAGAGAATCCAGTCACCAATCTATGCAGGCCCACACGTTGCCTGAGGGCTTGTTGTTGGGTGGGGCTAGTCTCTAGGGTGGGCTGCCTGCCCTGGCTGAGCTGGATTAAATCGGTGCTCTAGCGGGTGGAGCAGACCCTGGGCTAGCAGGTCTCAGGGAGAACTCCAATGGCGTCTGTGTCAGCAAGCTCACACCAGGCCACAACAATGGCCGCCGCCAATGTCCCAGTCCCTGGAGAGGTCTCACCCCTCACCGAGATGCACTCAGGGCCTATTAGGTGAGTCTCTTGTCACCGAAGCACTGTGCACCTTTCTTTCTGGTGATTTTAGGATGCTTTCTGGAACGGGTGAGTTTGCGCGCGGGCCCTTTAAGAGCCAGTTTTAGTTTCTTTGTGAACCGGGTTTTCTGGGGGTGCTCCCCAATGCTTTAGTAGCAGGCAAAGTCAGATATTATGCTGCTGGTCTCAATTGTGCTGGGTCCACAAAATGCCCACAGCGGGGGCGCTCCCCGGCTCAGGGCCCCGCGCCTCCAGAGAGGCTGCGTACCTGTGAGCTGCTCCCGGCGGCCGTGAAGCTGGCGGCTTGTGAAGGCGGCGTTTTCCTCTCCGGAAGGGAGTCTCTGCCTCTTCTACCCCAGTTAGGATTGTCCGTTGTTGCAGGAGTTCCTCTTATCCAGTTTTCAGTTCTGTCTCAGGGGTAATTTTGCCACGAGTAGTTGTAAATTGGCTGTGTCCACGGGAGGAGGTGAGTTCAGAGTCTGCCTACGCCGCCATCTTGACTCCGCCCCCGTGCACCACGATTTAGATCCCCATTTTTAGCTTTTCTTTTGCTCTAAACTCTAAATTGAAATGATTTAAAATTGTTGTCACTATGTCCCTGGCAACTTGATCAGTGTCCAGAACAATAGTAGGTGGCAATACATCGTGGATAAATGAGTGAGTATACCCTCAAATACGTCAAGGTGCATGTAATCTAAGAAATTTCCAGCGAAGGGAATGAAACGGATGCAGATTCTGCCAGCATCTCGGTGCAGAGGCTGTTGCTTGGTTTGTAGCTAAGTAGGTTCTTGCGTCTGAGTATTCCAATTATCCCCTAATACTTTCTCTCGTGATCCCATTACTTACTCTGCTCTGCACCCTTATGGACCCAGTGCCCCATAATTAATTCTTATTGTTTTTAGAACAGTCCAGTGTATTCTGCGCTGCATAGCTGGTGATCTGCATGCAAACTACTGAGTTAGATGAACATTTTTTACTTTAATCCGGCACATGATTAAGCCCCCCCCTCAAAACCTCAAGGAAAAGTAATAATTACAGAAAAGGGGCAGGAGACTGTTTTGGATCCACCATGCCCGTTCAACCGCAGTGGCAGATTACAGCGGGAATAAATTTTGACCTTTTGGTAGCACTGTAAAGTGGTATTTAAAGATTGTTCTCTAATTGTTTCACTTATTGGCAATCAGTTGAGAAACATCCAATACAGAGCAGATAAAGTGACTGAATTACTTTTTGGCCTCCTGAATAGCAATTTTTGTGCTGTATTTGACTCTGCCTACAGGTGTCTGTCTGTATTTCCATAAAAATAAGAGACAGAGTCCTTTGGGAAAGTGTAGAAAAATTGTGCAGACACCATAAATCACATAAAGAGTGAACTCATTACCTATCCTCCACCCCACTGAAGCAAGGTGTAAATTCAGTTTTAAGGAAAGCTAACACTTTTATTCTATTTTAATGCAATTTCTTACCTGGCAGATGGGTAACTCTTCACTTACATTTCTTGAGGTGCAAATTAATTTTTGGTTCAGATAGTAACTCATTCTTGTGTAAGGAAATTGTAACAATAAGGGCTGGTCTCTTCTTCTCAGGAAGGCAATTGAGTTGACTATAGATATACCAGATCCCAAAAATGTTCGCGTTGTTTAAAAATTTACCTCTACTTCTAGATTATTCCCGAAAAGGTGATCATATTTTATTTCCCTGTCATACATTTCAATCTATGTATTTATTTTTGGACATAGACAGAACAAAAATACACAGAAATTTTTAAGCAGTACTCTGAGAATTAAATTGGCTAATGTAATTCTGAATTAAGCAAAATATATATCATTTATAACGAAATAAATATTTGCCCCATTTGCATTTTTCTGATATAATCAGCTGCTGACAAGGCATATTCAAATAGTTGTTCTTAATTTTGAGTAAATTTAATACACATAATTTTAGTTATAATTTTTAGAAGGATTTTTTTCAATATATAATTTCAAATGAAACATCACTCCCTTTATTTTGAGGTGGGAAGATTGTTTTGTTGTTGTTGGAGGAGGGCACTTTCCAGACATGATTATTTGCAAGGAAATGATATTAGATATTGTGAAATTAAAAACAGAATAATGCTTTATGTATGCAAATTTAGAGTTATGGAATATCAATGAAATATTTAGTTTCATCAGTGTTACAAGGACCAAAAGTGAAGAATCAGATTATTTCAAAATTGATTATGATGGAGAAGAAAAAATGGACTGTAATGGAGTCAAGCCTCTGTTAAAATGCCTGGCCCAAAGTAGACTAGTCACTTTATTAACCCTTCTTAAGAAAATGTCTGGTTTTATAAAGAAAATCAATGAAAAATGTATATTGACTTTCAGAAAGCCTCTTTATTTCAAATTGGATAAAATGTATCTATCCTGTTATGTGAGAGATACATTTGTTATGAATGAATTTTAAATTGATAGGGGCCGGCCTGGTGGTGTAGTGGTTAAGTTCTGCATGCTCTGCTTCTATGGCCTAGGTTCGCGCATTCAGATCCCAGGTACAGACCTACACCATTCACCGAGCTGTGCTGTGGTGGCATCCCACATACAAAATAGAGGAAGACTGCACAGATGTTAGCTCAGGGCCACTCTTCCTCAAGCAAAAAGAGGAAAATTGGCAACAGGTGTTAACTCAGGGTCAATCTTCCTCACTAAAAAAAAAAAAAAATTAAATTAATAAATGTCACTCAGTTGCTTAAGAACTTTAATTTTTCCATTACCCTGAGAGTAAAAGTTTGATTCCTGAACATTGCTGCATGATCTAACTCACCAATCATCACCACACTTTGTCCTCACTGGTCCCTCTGCTCCGGCCACTCTGGTCTTCCAGTTGCTCAGGCTAGTCACAGCTCAAAGTCGCTTCCTCAGAGAGGTTTTCCCTAGTTCACTAATCTCAATTATTTTCTCTTGTTCTTCCCTCAAAACAATCTATTCTTCTTCATAAAACTTACTTTACCTTGCACTGATATTTTATATATTTATTTGTATAATATGTGTCTCCTCTTTACTAACTCTTTTTTCCGTAGTAGAAAAACATCATATCAATTGGTTTTTCACTATAAACAACAACAAAAAATCACACATTACTCCTTAAATATTTATTGAATAAAATTAAAATGCATTACCACATTGTTAATATTATATAATATTTATGCCAATAGAATAACAGAATATTTATTTTCTTAATTTGTACCTTTCAATTGCAGCACATGGAGTGCCATGCACTCTCCCCAAATGTTCCACTGAACTTTCATCAATATATGAAACTTAGTTCTGTAACAATGGGGTATAAATTGGATTAAGGCAGGATCTTTAAATGAACACAACATGGTTGTAACCTGTAACAATGAACTGCCTTCTGTGAATATACGATAACTTGAAGTTACTTCTAAGAAAGAATACCATGACCAGAATGTAGGAGAATTGTGTGTTCTCAATCGATGAGAGTGTAACTAAGGGAATAAATGAATTTATTCAGATACTGGCAGAAAGAGAGTGATTGGTAATAACCATGAATGTTTTTATAGACAAGGTAAGATTTTAGTTGTGATTATGTTGTAATTAGTTGTGTTTATTTATGTAGTATTCTTTTGAACTTTTTAATCTTTAGAAATGTATTGTATAATAATTTAGTATTTGAAATGTGCTTTAAAAATGGAATGGAAAGCCATTGTCTAATATGATCTGTGTACCTTCATTAAACAAGAACTTTTGGCTTCATTGGTCTGATAAATGTTATGGATATGTGATTTATTTTACTCTTCAAGAATCCTTCCATAAATATTAATCAAAATAAGAACATAAAGCCTCGAGCATGAAAATTATATATAGATAGGAGAATATACCAATTTGTCTTGTTTCCCCTAGACTGAAGAACGGAAAATAATATTTGTTTAGTGTCTGCTAAGAGCTAAGTTATTGTCTTGGGTGTTTTCTCAAACCTTGTGTTAACCCTTTCAAGAACGCTGAGGTACCAATAGCTTCATTTTACAGATGGCCAAATTAACTTAAACTAAGGTTTAAAAGATAAAGCAATCTTCCCAAGTACACAAAAATTTATATCTAGTGGAACCAGAATGGAAAACATTGGTTGTCTAGATGCAAGGAAAGATATATTTCCTTCTTGCCTTGCTTTCTCCAAATGGCTAATTGAAAAAAAAATAAATGATATTTACTTTATAACCCTCTACAAAGAGTTCCACACAAAAAAATTCCTAATGCATTTTAAAATAAATTATTGTTCTAATAATGCTAATATGTTACATTTATGTTCTTCATTCCAAATATTAAGTGCAGTTTTCAAGTCTTCTTAAGTATTGCTGAATTGTTGAATGACTATACAAAATAATCTCTATCGACTAGTTGGTAAAACAGCACGCATGTGAACATAAAAGATTTTTCTTTAGTGATATTTTGAAGATGTCACAAATCATTAGCATTATTTATCATCTATATTTTGCCAAGTGATTCTCATAACTCCCTTATGACAACTGGGTCAGTAGTGCCCATTAGGAAGACAAGGAAAGTATGACTCAGAATGGTTAAATAATGTAAGTGTGTATAGCAAGTATAAGATTAAAAACCTATTTTTTTCTGTCACCCTAGAGCCCAAGTTTTTACCATGTCTTATGTTGCATCTCAAAATAGCGTTACTTCCTTAAGCAAAGTTTGAACCAGCCCCTAAGTATTAATGAAATAAATCCACTGTACTATCCCTAGCTACCAGATGGGTCACAGAAAAGTTCCTAAAACATTCGTATACCTAGACAAATATATGCATACTTTTTGATGAATAAAGTAGGACAACATGTGAAGAGTAATTCTAGCTTCCACAAAGACCTTGAATGCCTGCCAAATCAAAAACTAACAGTAAAGACCACTGTGATGATCAAGATATCTTTTATGTTTTCTAAGATGATCCTGCAGCAATCCTGTACTACTCTCATATTCTTTCAATACGACATGGAAATATCAAATGAATAGAGTAGTGACAAATTAAGCATGGGGGAAAATATAACTTAGAGGAAATCTGGTGTTTCTCTCAATAGATCTATGCTTTTGGAACAGTAATATTGTTAGTTTATCCAAATTGATTAAAATAAAGGAAAAACTATTTGTTTGCCTTTTATTATATTTCAGAACAAAGGAACATCTTTTCAGGCAGTTGACTACTGTGGCTTCATAAAATTCCTAGGTTTGCATTGCAGATTTCAGATATTTAATTTAGGATTCTTTTCCCCAGCTCTTTATTTGCTAAATTCAGTACTAAACCTCTCACAAAGCAATTCATCCAAATTGCTCATAGTTTGATATTAAAAGTATATCCTATGAACAGAGATTTTTCCAAAGAAGATATACAGATGGCCAACAGACACAAGAAAAGATGTTCAACATCACTAATTACTAGGGAAATGCAAATAAAAACTGCAATGAGATATCACCTTACATCTGTCAAAATTTCAGAATGGCTATAATTACCAAGACAAAAAATAATAAATGTTGGAGAAGATGTGGGGAAAAGAGAACCCTCATACACTGCTGGCGGGAATGCAAACTGGTTCAGCCACTATGGAAAACAGTACAGAGATTTCTCAGAAAATTAAAAATAGAAATACCATATGATCCAGCTATTTCACTACTGGGGATCTAACTAAAGAACTTGAAATCAACAATTCAAAGAGATTTATGCATCTCTATGTTCATTGCAGCATTATTCACAATAGCCAAAACAAGGAAGTAACCCAAGTGCCCTTCTACAGATGAATGGATAAAGAAGAAGTGGTATATATATATATACAATGGAATACTACTCAGCCATAAAAAGACGAAATCGTCCAATTTGCAACAACATGGATGGATCTTGAGGGTATTTTGTTAAGGGAAATAAGCCAGACAGAGAAATACAAATACTGCATGATTTCACTCATATGTGGGAGATAAGCAAGCACATAGATCAAGAGAACAGATTAGTGGTTCCCAGAGGGGAAGGGAGCTGGTGGGTGGATGAAAGGGGTAAAAGGGCACATATGTATAGTGACGGATAAAACTTAGACTACTGGTGGTGAGCACAATGCAGTCTATACATAAACTGATAAATAATCATGTACACCTGAAATTACACAATGTTATAAACAATTATGACCTCAATAAAATAACTTAAAAAAAATTATCTCCAAATCTTTAGGTACATATATTTAGGAGACCATGTTAACCCCACCAGGGTTTTCACTACTGAAGACATTTCATTATAGACTAAAACTCCAAGAAATAGGAATTAGTTTCCTTATATAGTATCTAGGGAACAACTTCCAGAACAGTCTTCATAGTATGTTTTCTACTGAAAGAAATAAAAAGCTTTTTGACTGCAAAAGATCTTGGATCTCACTTGGTCAATGTCAATGGAAGGTCTCAACATTACCAATAGAAGTTAGTAAAAATCAAGGAAAATATCCTATATAATGAAAATGCTTTGCATGATCTCTTTAAGTGAATTCTACTTTCAATATAATGTCAGGAACTCTAAAGAATTTTACCTATATTAAGATAATATACCCATATTGTATATGTTACTAATTACTCATTTTGAGAATAGCTTGATTAGAACTAAAAGATTGAAAGAGATGGATCAGCACACTTTAAATACTATAACACAAAGGGGCTCACAGGGGATAATCACAGAATTGTGCCACTCTTTCTTTTTTATATGACCCACAAATATAGGTACACACGTACGCACACGTAACATATGTACAAACACCTACATACAACACAGGGCTTACAGAAAAACTTAAATTCTTATTCATTGAGGATAAGTTTCTTAAAATTTGTTATGAACTTTATATTCAGAGTTATTCAAAAAAATTAGTTGACGTTGGCAACATTTACAAAGTTCTACAAGTCATTCTACAAATGACTCTGTTTGGCCGTATTAAATCAGAAATTCAGAGGTTAATTCATTAATATGTAGTCCCAATGGTATAGACAGATAATACTTACCTGAATTATCAGGTCTCTCATCTTTTAAAAAGAATAAATATTCATCGCACAGGTTAGTGTGAGAATTAAATCAATGTGCTTGTGCATAATGTCTGATTAGTGAGCCTTCAGACAATTATAGCTAATACAACATTAAAAAAAATCTCCCCCTTTGGGCCAGCTTGGTGGCGTAGTGGTTAAGTGCCCGCGCTGCGCTTCAGTGGCCCGGGGTTCGCAGGTTGGGATCCCGGGCACACACCAACGCACCGCCTGTCAAGCCATGCTGTGGCCATGTCCCATATAAAGTAGAGGAAGAAGGGCATGGATGTTAGCACAAGGCCAAGCTTCCTCGGCAAAAAGAGGAGGATTGGCATTGGATGTTAGCTCAGGGCTGATCTTCCGCACGAAAAAAAAAAAAAAAACCTCTCCTTTTGAAAGTCAACATACAGGCAAAATTTTGAATTTATTCATCTCACGTGCCTAAGTTAATGTTGCTGCATCACATAAATGGTTGACTATGTCATCCAACCTTTGACTCTCAGATTTGAGATCAGTATGACAATTTATTGTAACTGCATGATACTCTCATATGCAAGACGCTAAGAAGCACAATGATGCGTTGTGGCAGATACCTCTGCTTACCTAACCTTCTTTAGTAACTAAATTCCAATTTTGTGCTTGTTCTATATTGTATAGTGAAAAACGTCAATATCTGAGAGATCTTCATAACTCAGCGAACCAATGATTTCCAAGTGACCAGTGCAGACCCAGAAGATCTCTGCTTATATGTCATCCATCACCCTACCTGCTAGAGATTTTGAGGCTTCGCATTTTTTAGCTGAGAACCATGACACACAGAACAATCACATTATGCAATTTACCACTGTCCACCTCAGAGAAATCTCTCAGTGTCACAGTGGGCAGGACCTGTGACTTATTTCTAAATAGTAGAATACATAAGACAATCACCTCTGTCTTGTAATTCTCTCCCTCGCTGACTTTGATGGAAAAAGCTGCCATACTGGGAACTGTTTTATTTAGAGGTCCACATCATGAGTAACTGAAGGCAGCTTCTGGCTGAGAGCCGGCAAGGAATTGACGCCCATGCATCCAACATCACGTAAGGAACTAACTCTGCCAACAGCCATGTGAGCTTGGAAATGATCTTTCCCCACTGGAGCCTTGACATGAGACAGCAGCCCTGGCCAACACCTTGCTTGCAGCCTATGAGAGTTCCTAAATCAAAGACCCATCTAAGCCATGCCTAGACTTCTGACCCACAGAACATGTAAGATAATAAATGTATGTTGTTTTGCGCCACTAGTTTTGTAATAATTTGTTACATAGCAATAGATAGCTAATAGAGTAGTGCATACCTTCCTCCTCCATGGCCCCATTTTGGCAAGTTTTATAGTGAAGATACACTTGGCCATGTATTTAGCTGACTCTTTTAGAAGCTAGGAACAGGATGGCAATGAACTTATCAATTAGCATGCCAATGTATTTTAGTACCCAGAACACCTGTATCAACTATATATGCTGAGAAATAAACAGCTAGTACAGTCCAGCTACAAGGAAACAAAATCACATCTGTATAAGTAGCAGTACCTAGTAAGTGCAGGAATGTTTTGGATCACCCCCTTTGGGATTAGTGAGCCATCTGCTCCCAGTCCTCCATGCTTTCCTTTATCACCTGATTCTGTAATTTTCTAAAATTTAATCTGTGTTTTAGCATCAGTTCATCTGTCTGGCCTCCATTTTGATCATCTACTTCAGACTCCACCTTGCCTACCTCTGCTATTAAATTTTATCAGTCCTTCAGCCTGCAGTTATAGAGTAAATGTATCGAGCTGGTGTGTGTGTGCGCGCACGTGTGTGTGTATGCATGCATGCATTCATTCACGTTTTCTGCCATCCAAAGAATGTGGTATTTCTCTTGCCACTGGTACCTCACTAGTGGTACCTCACTTTTTGTGTCAAATATACTTCTGTCTTATTTTAGAATTTGGTAGCTGAATTACTCCTCTGTTCTTCCTAAAGACTTACTTTTGTGGAAATTGGGTGGATGACAAGGATGTTGCTGTCACCCCTTCTGCTCTGCACCTAGAGTAGAAATCTTTGCAGACTTGTTGAATTCTGTCCTATGGACGTTTGTAGTTATACTGAACCTATTGATCGATTTGAGGAGAACTGACATGTTTACTATGTTAAATCTAATCCATCAACATGGTATGGCACTCCACTTATTTAGGTCTGCTTTGCTTTCTTTTTTATTTGAGGAAGATTGGCCCTGAGCTAACATCTGTTGCCAATCTTCCTCCTTTTTACCTTTTTTCTCCCCAAATCCCCAGTAGATAGTTGTATATCATAGTTGTACATCCTTCTAGTTGCTCTATGTGGGACGCCGCCTCAGCATGGTTTGATGAGCCGTGTGTAGGTCCACACCCAGGATCCGAATCTGCGAATCCTGGCGCACAGAAGCGGAGCGCACAAACTCAACCGCTATGCCACTGGGCTGGCCCCTGCTTTGCTTTCTTTCATCTGTATTTTGTACCTGTCAACATACACATATTTTATTGAATTATTTCTCTCATCATTATGGATCATAGTTTTCTGTTTATTTGCATGCCTGATAATTTTCAATCGGAAGCTAGACATTGTGAACCTTTTGTTGGGTGTTGGATATTTTTGAAATTCCTTTCAATAATTTTAAGCTATGTTCTGAGATGCAATTGTGTTACTTGAAACAGTTTTGGGTCTTCAGAGGTTTACTTTTGGCTGAGGCAGGACAAAAGCAGCCTTTAGACTAGAGCTCATTTAGTCCCATACTAGGTAATATTCTCTTGGGGACCCACCTCATTTATCCACATATTAAAAGCTTTCAGCTCTATGTAGTGGTAAAACTAACAAGTTCTGGCACTGTGTGATAGTGAGGGATTATTCCCTGGCTTCTTTTTAGCAGTACTTTCACTTTTCTTGGTAGTTTTCTCAAACATATGTTGATCATTACTCAACTGAAGACTTGAGGGGAAGCCTCTATGGATCTCTGAAGATCTCTCTTTGTGAGCTGTCTTGACTCTGACACTGCTCTGCTAATTGTAGCTACCTAGAATTCCCCAAATTCTGAACTCTATGTCCTCAGTTCAAGAAAACTATTGGGCACTGTTGAGGTTCTGCACTCTGTGTTGTAGTCAGGAAAATCTCTTTAGGAGTAAGCTGGGCCGTTGTAGGGATCATATGATTAGTTTCCTTTCACTTGAAGAGCGCTGTCTTCCATTGTCTGCTGTCCAATGTCTGGCACATCTTATATGAAATATTTTGTCCCGTTTTTGAATTGTCTAAAGTGGGAGGATAAACCCAGTCTCTTACTCCATCCTGGCCAGTAATGGAAGTGTCTTTGTCAGTGCCTTTGAAGACATATCTTTTTGACCTTTTATCTCAATGCTTTCCTTCTATTCTATTTGGACTTTTGAGGAATTTTTGAAGCAGTTACGGTAATTTATGTTTTCCTCAAAAGTCTGATTTCTTGAATTGTTCAAGTAGGTTGAACTAAAGGACAGTGAATGCCATAGCCAGCCATTATGGGCATCTGTGGAACATAGATGCAATTCTGGGTCATTTGATTTACCTTTGCCAATACTTTGATGTCCAAATTTCCTCCTACAACCTACTGATAAAATTGGAGTTATCTAGTGCCTTGTTGTGGTCCCCATCCATTTGTTTCCCTGGGAGTTTAGTATCACTAACTTTTGCAAGACAATTGGCATTATCCTCTGTCCAACCCTATATGCATCACATCTTACAGAAGCTTTTTAGTTTGATATAGTCTCACTTGTCTATTTTGTTGCCTGTGCTTTTGGAGTCATGTCCAAGAAATTATTGCCAAGACCAATGGCAAGAAGATTTTTGTCTGTGATTTCCTCTAGGAATTTTATAGTTTCAGGTCTTGCTTTTATGTCTTTAATCTTTTTTTAGTTAGTTTTTGTATATGGTATAAGATAAGGGTACAACCAAACAATTAAAAAGACAACATATTGAATGGGAGAAAATACTTTTAAATCCTATATCTGATAACAAGTTAATATCCAAAATATAAGGAAATCCTACAACTCAATAGCAAAAAACAAAACAAATAGCCATGTTACCTCTTAATATGTTTATATCTTTAATATGTTTCATGTCCATATCTTACTATTAAGACAGTATAAGGTATAATTCAATGATGATGGCCAGAATACTGTCAGCATTAGGTTGACAGCTTGACATCTGAGCAATAACCTGATGTATTTAAACATTGCTATTTATACTATGGTGAAATAGTATGGCCTGGAGTTTGGTAACAATAAGCTAGAATCTTAATAAATACGTTAAAAATTCCAGAATTTGTAGTCCTCTGAAGATATAAAGCTAATACATATTAATCTTAAAAACACTAGAACTCTTCTAGGACTGTCTTCAAACATTTTAGAGCATGCTTTTGAATATCCATCATTGAAGCAACATTTAGTGTATTGGGAGTGAATTTAATTGTTTTTAATAGACATTTGATTCTAAATCTGGTAAATAAGGTGAGCAATCACAGTGAGAAAATCCATTTGGAGTTTAAAACTAGGTATGAATTTAAAGTAATTGAGATTGATTTTCTTAATTCACCAGTAAAATGTCTCTGAAATTGTTTCCGAAAGAGGAGCCCCCGTGAGATTTTGAGTCATTGTAACAACAATGAGAAAAAATTTTATCTCTTAAGTCAATATTTTGCAGAATGATTGACATATATGTATATTGCATTATGTTATTTCTAAAAAACTTTGTCAATATGTGGCCCTTATCTTTAAAAGTATAAAGCATTGGCCCCAGATATTTATTTAGATTTTTGAATTTTTTTGTCTTCTACATAATTGTTTCATAAATATAGCCCCGCTGATACACGTGCTTATATATATTCATATTTACATATATGCATGTATATCTACATGTCTTTTATATATTTTGTGTATATACAAAGCTCCCATATGTCTAATGTGCATATATTGATGGTATGAGAATGTTGACAGAAAATTTTTGTATTCCTAGATTATTAGAAGAATCACTTACACATCAGGAAGCTTTGAGCCCTTTAAATGCCATATTCACATTTCATTATGTCATTTGCTATCCTAAACTGGAGACATAAAAATGCTTATAGTATCAGTTTTTTGTATTCATGCATTCCCTCAGTAAATTGCCTTAAATCATTGAAAATTTTATTTTACAGTGTTATTTGAAGAACACACATTTTTCTCTAGTTAGGAAATTACAAAACACTCACAAGTTGTTTAAATTCACTCATCTTGAAATCCGGGGCTTATCTCTGTACAAAAGCTCTTACAAAAGGAAAGGCTGTAGAATGGTGTTTAAGCTGTATTTTGCTAAAGTCAGAATTTTGGGGAAGGTAGAGGGGAAAGCCTATCCTTTATCTGAGTTAATCATGGTTTAAACCCTCCAAATATTCTAAGCCTCACTATCAGACTCAGATCTAAGAAGAAAGAAAAAAGCCCTAAGAGACTATGAAGACTGGCTTTATTAAAGATAACTTCTCGAGCTCATCTTTCATTTTTTTCTCTATTTCATTTTGTAGCTCCGTCTACAAACTGATACATTCAGATAATCTTGTATAACATCTTTCTGCAAGAACTTGAAAATTCCCCCCTTACAAATTCTTCTCCCCTTATTTCTGCGTGGCTGTGCTCCAAGGACATTTTATAAATGCTCATGTCTTCAACTTCACTTTCGTTGAGTCCAAAATATTTTTTGAAGGTCCCTAGTTTTAGTCTTTGTTTGCAATATGTAATGGAAAACCACCAAATGTTGCATTTGTACATCAATAATCACATATAAGTAACTGAACTTTTCCTTTTTCCATTAACTCTACCTGTGTGCTACCTATATGCTTTCTCTCTTGCAGTGGTACTCTATAGAGACCTAAGCTTAAAATATTAAAAACAGTTCTATAGACATTTATTGAAATTGCCTATAATGATGAACATATCTCTCCATATTTTTCATATATTCCTTTATCTTCAACATTTAATAGTACACAAATTCCTATCATTTTTACTCTTCAAATATGTCTCAAATAATTTCCTTGTGTCATTTCATTGTTATTAGGTTAGTTCAATATCTTATAATTTTCACTTCAAGAATTGCAAGTCTGTCTTCTCTGCTCCTTCTAGTTGGTTCACAATATTGTGACTAAAGTTATATTTCAAACCCAATCTTGTCATTATTCTAATTAAAATCCTTTGCATAATCTTCATGGCAGACAGAATAAAATTCAAACCCAAAGTCAGATACCCAAGGCACTTTGCTCTCTTTTCACAAAATAATATTCCATATTTAATTTCACGGGGACTTTTCATACATAAGCCACATGAGATTTAGTAGACTTCACTATGTTTCTCCTCTATGTAGAATGGTCAGTTACTTCTCCATCTGGAAACTTCCTTTTTTAAAATCACCTCAAATATCATTTTTTCTTAGAAGGATGTCACAGATTTTTGTACGTACTTCTGTCAAGCACTTACACTTTGTACTGTGAACATTTGTTTAAATGTTTGTTTACTCTTATGCATCCTAATCCTTTGTGGGCTTGCTTCATGAACAATATCTTAGAAGTGCTATCGCCTTCCATTATCATTTATATAAAATCTGAGATATTTATGTCACTCATGATCTTCCCTGAGATTTCAACCTGTATTTGTCAATGCTTAATGTGCCAGAGACACTTCAAAATTTGTACATCAGATGAGCTTGTTTAGGATGGGAAATATAAACTCTAACCCTTAGAGTAAAAATGTTCAATAATGAATAAGGTATTCTATCTGTATATTTTTAAAGAAGCCATTAGTATCATCAGTACCAATGACAAACATGTATGGAATGCTTCTATGTATGAGATACTGTGATTTAGCTGAACTAGTCTGAACATTGAGCTTTATTGTAGTTTAAATTGGCAAGACATCTGGGACATTTAATTCTGCTTGCATATTCATTTACCAAATTCAAATATGAAAAGTGAACTTCACCGCTGTATATATAATTCAATGTCTGCAGTGTCTCATTCATGAATGTACAAAAAGACAAATTGTTCTCATCTATCAAATAGGATTTTGGCAAGGAACTGGCAGTAAAACCAAAAGACCTGCCAAAGTTTGGACTTTGCATAACTTTGTGCCTCCTTCAGACTCTATTGTAATCTGTAACCATGTGTCATTTTGAATGTGTTTCCTTTTGAACTGGCATGGATTCATATTGGCAGAAAAAATATAACATTTATTACTGATATACTCTATTCAAATGAGTGAGAAATCGGAAAGAGGCATTGGTGTCGAGAATACATTTTCAAAGATGACACTTATTAGGAGAGTTCTTTTGGTCCAGAGCTCAATTGGTCCATATTTGCTAAACATTATTATGCGTTGGGAGCTCATGGGTAGTCTTAGTCAATAATTCACAAACTATCCAACTAGTACTGTTGAGTGCTGGATATTTTGTATCACAAAGATGACCGCTTTCATGTGCTTTATCTCATTTAATACAACCAATCTAGAGGGAATACAATATAGTTGTTAAAACCCCACTTTTCATACAAGCAAATTGAGGCATAAACTTAAGTGACTTTCCCAGCAATCAGCTCATTGGGGCCAAATCTTGATAATGATGAAGTATTTCTTCCCCAACATTATAGTGAGTATAACTTTTAATTGTACTGAACTAAACAATTAGCAGTAACAAAAAGATATACAAACATAAAAAATGTGCTTTCACTATGCAGAACAGGTATTAATAAATCACAAATACTTAGACTTATGAATTAAAACATCACAATATGAGTATTTTGGCATTTATTTACACCATCTTAGGAATGCATTTATGAAGTATCTAACTGTGAGTGGTTATTTCTAAGCAATGTACATCGTTAGGAAGACAAAGTCTTTAATCTGTGAAGCTTTTAGTTTAGGTCTAACCCAACTTTGTTGATGGGAATGTATAGGACAAAAGGAAAGTGGAAACAGCAGGGTATGTATTTAATGCCAGTGTTAAGTAAAAGCAGATCAGCCCTCAACTATTAAACAAAGGCTTCCAAACCTGTGACTGTTTTGGACACTCAGCTAATTGTTTGTGTCCAACAAACAAAATTTACGACTCATAGAACATTTCCAATTTTCATCTAATATGTACATGAGCATAAGCCCAAGCTGCTTTCTTCATTGCTTCTAGATATTTGATATGATTTCCCATGTGCAAATATAACAGGGCACAGATATTTGCTTGTTGCGTTGGTGGTTGAGGTCCTGTTTGTCAGGTTTATCCACTTTGAAGTTAGTCTTTTATTGCTGCTTCCCAAACTGTACTCTTTGGAAGAGATTTAGATATGATCTTGCATGCCCTTTGTTTTTTCCGTTAAAGCCCTTAATGTATTAGTATTAGTTATTTTGAATTCCCTGCTTGATAATTCCAACATCTGTATCTTAAATGTGTCTGGTTCTTATTCTTATTTTGTCTCTTCAGAGTGGGCTGTGAGACTTTTTTCTTTTTACTCTTGGAATGCTATTGTATTTACTTATTTTTGACAGCCAAACATTGAATTAGATAATAGAAACTAAGACAAATATGACTTTTCAACGTGAGAAGTTACATTAATCTGGTTAGGAGCTTTATCTATGTGACGTCTTCTGTAGTGTAGGTGCCAGGGGCTTTAAGCTCCTTGAGTATCTTCTCCTTTTTTTCCTCCCTTCTTGACTTTGGGTTTCCCTAAGAATTCCTTCTCAAATAGATACTGTGTTATGCAGGACTTTCAGCTGTAATCCACTGTTATTATCCTGGGCATTGTTGGTATGGTGGCAAGCTGTGGGAGAGAGAACCATTCTACATTCTGGTGATTAAATATCTGACTTTCAGTGAGCCTGCGTCCCTGGGATGTAACACTAGTGTTCTCCTTTAGCACAGTTTTGTGTTTTTTTTAACCATTTGGTTATATGGGAAGGCTACAGGGGGCTACAGTGGGAGCAATGAACTACTTCCAGGAGAGATAAAGCTCTCGTGTAGTATTTTCCTTGCAGAATAGGTCTTCATTGTGGAGAATTCTTTGGGCATATTTTTCCGCAATTTCTCTTCCCTTACCCTTCCCAGAGTCATGAGTGGATCTTTTCTGGCTCTTCACTATGACAACGTGGTGTGGCTACAGGTGACAAACTCCATGAAAGTGTGGAGGCCATTTGAGTCAGAAGCTCCAGGGTTTTCTCAGTTTTAGGCTAGTCCCCACCCAGCCTCCAGTAATTTGTAGAAATTACCATTTAACTGTTCCTATCAGTTCATGGCTCCAACAGCACTGTCTTATGTAAAAAGATCTTTGCTGAGACTCCCTGAATTTGCCTGTCTCCCCACATTTCACAATGGCGGTTTGCCCTATGACCTCAGTTTTCTGATGTGTCCAAGAAAATTCATTGATTTTCAGTTTCTATGACTTTTTCTTGTTGTAAGAAGGGAAGTGATGACTTCGAAGCACTTTAGATGTTGAAGAAGATACAGGAAGTCCATGAGTCTTTTTTGAGCTCTTTCTGCAAAACTAGTCACTAAAGAAAACTGGCTTAATTTACATAAGTATCACAGAGGCCTTTTGTAAGGGAAGCAATGAAAATCCAATGAATAGTTTTTTGTTTTTTTTTTTATAATTTTATTTATTTATTTTTTTCCCCCAGAGCCCCAGCAGATAGTTGTATGTCATAGCTGCACATCCTTCTAGTTGCTGCATGTGGGACGCGGCCTCAGCGTGGCCAGAGAAGCGGTGCGTTGGTGCGCGCCCGGGATCGAACCCGGGCCGCCAGCAGTGGACCGCGCGCACTTCACCGCTAAGCCACAGGGCCGGCCCCCAATGAATAGTTTTTAAGATTCAAAGAAAGTTGATCTGCTGTGTTGGCCTAAGCCAACCTTAAGGGAATAACAAGAAAATAATTCTCAGAAATACAAGTTTCTTGTAGAACCTACTAGACTAGGCTGGTGATTCAGTTTTGGTGCATGGGGGAACCCCAGTCAGAAAAACACATGTGTCGTAGAATCTCCTCTGGCCTCTGCCACCTGACTGAGGTAAGTTTGGGATAATGGTCTTGGGAATCACATGGAATTGCAAGGGTTCTGTTGACAAGAGCATCAACACACAGTGGGACTTGGTCATTTGTCCTTGCAGCTCCAATCTTCACTGGTGAGGCTGTGTGACAACAAAAAGAAACAGTGGTTAGATTCCGTACTTCTCCTTTCCATAGCATTTGGATTGCATCATGCTTTGAATTATAAAGCCCTTGGGATTCACAGAAAGACTGAGGGACCCTCAAATTTGGGTAATAGGCTTTATTCTAATGGGGTAATTAGGGGCAAAGGATTAATTTAAAAAATTGAAATATGGAACGATAATGTACCTTAAGTTTTTGAGATATATGAGATTGGTAAGAAATTAATTTTTGTAAATAAAAATAATATAAATGTCTAATTGTATGTAGCATCATTTAAAATTAGGATAAATATATGAACACACACGAAAAAGAAAGATGCAAAACAATTTAAAATTTGACATCATTACATAGTTAATTTATACTATAAAAATTTTTTCACACCTTTGTTCTTTAGAGCTTGTCTTACATTTATTACTAATTTGAATCAAGTTCTAATTGAATAACAGGGGAAATTCTTTGGGTCATTGAGTTATTTTACTTCTTCATAAATTCACGGCTCATTTTAAATAGTAAATTTTAAAAAGTGAATTAGAAACATATATGATGCCTTCTGAGTTTGAACATGAAACAATAATTCCTACTATTATTTCAGTTCTTTTTGTCCCCAGTTCTTAAGAAGGCTGTGAAATGATAGCCAGAATGTGAACACTATATATCCCTAAAAGTACTCTGAGAAAAGATTGTATGGCTTCCCGATGACTCAGTCACTTCTTACTTAAGATGATGATAACAATTGCAAGTACTCAACTAGTGTTAGTAAAACATGCATGAAATTATACAGGCCCCAGTATTATATGGTTTAACTAAAAAGGATAGACTTTAACATTCATACTCCTTTCCTTTATCAGGTTGAACTTCAAAGGTAATAATAATGACAATAATAATAATCACAGCTAGCTTTTAATAAACTTTCCTTCCTATCAGGCAAGTGCTAAGTTCTCTATCTCCATTAGCTCAGTAAATCCTCACAAAAGCCTCAAAAGAGAGGTAAAATTCAGTTTCCCATTTTACAGATAAAGATCTAACTTGTAAAAATTTTTATTGCCTCCCAGAATGCCTCATGCTCGGCTGTGAACAGAGCCACGATTCTAACTCAGGCCCAAGTGAGTCTGGAGTCTGAACATACAGTCTGAACTCATTATTATTGAAACAATGAATAATTTTTGATAGACATTTTTACCCTTTCAATTCTCCATGAAAATTATTTTAGGTAATTGTGAATTTTTGACATTTGAATTTCAACATCTTAAGTAAAAAATACGATCTGATGTGGACTTATATTTTTAAATAGTAGGTTGCCCTGGTGTGCTTTATTTCTGGTATTACTTCTGAGCTTTTTTTAATAAGTAAGTAAAAACAATTTTGTAGGCTCATACTTATGCAATTTAGCCATTACCCAAATAAAATTAATGCATTCATCTATTAAAGTAACTAACACACTAATTGAGATAAATTAGACCATAAGCTAAACTATTTATGAAAGACAGCAGCGAATAATTTATAATTCAGTTGGAGACAAAGAATGGATCCTTTGTTTTCAAGGGAAATATTTTTTAAATTGTCATTAAGTTCATACTTGGAAAATTAATTTAAAAAATATAGGTCACATACTTTCTTTCACAAGCTTGTTTTTTTATTTCTTTTTTACAAATTAGCTAATAAATTTTCTAATCATAATTTGTCTTAAGACCATCAACAATTTAATAAGAGTCAAATATAAAGGAATAAAAATCTTCCCTTCAGGGGCCAGCCCAGTGGCGTGGTAGGTAAGTTCATGTGCTCCGCTTCGGTGGCCCAGGGTTTGCGGGTTCGGATCCAGGGCGTGGACCTATGCATTGCTTATCAAGCCATGCTGTGGCAGGCGTCTCACATATAAAGTAGAGGAAGTTGGCCACGGATGTTAGCCCATAGCTGGTCTTCCTCACCAAAAAAAAAAAAAATATTCCTTTCAGAGAGAAAGACATTACAAAGAGAAGTGACTAATGACCGTAATGTCTGAGAGACTCTCGTGAGCTTCAATTGAGGTCTGTGTGCAAACCATACAAAACGAGGCCATATCTGCACAATTTTGTGAGGAAATTGGCAACAGAGAAAAGCGAATGGATGTGTTCTGTCATTTCTCAGGATAGTAAACTCACCTTTCAAACAACACTAGGCTCTTGTCTATGTTCCCTGAAGTCGTCATTGAAAGCTGCGTTCTGGTTACCTTCGGACTGAATTTTAAACAATAATAAATTAAATATGAATTTTTATATGAAATTGAAGAACATGAAGGTATTCCCATTACTGAAAGTGACAAGTCATAGTTCCAAATGTGGCTTAAATCTAACTCTCAGATTACTAGAACAAAGAGCTTTTTTATTCCCATAATTCCTAGCAGGATATTACTATAATTGTCATGGTCAAATTCCTTTTCTCCTTTGACAATGAAAAAGGAAGGGCAGTGAATTCCATCTTGTGAGCTGGTACTTAGGGGCCATGATGCTGCCTCTGAGTGGTTCCTTTTAAAGAAAGAGGACAGAAGATGCTCACCCGTACCACCAGAACAAAGCGCTAACCTGTTAGGAGGAGAATTTAATTTATAAGGTCGGGAACATCGGATAGTGTCTCTTGCTCTCCTTATAGGATGGTAAGCTAATGGGAAGAAATAGTTTCTAATCTTACCTTGGCCTGAAGCCCCAAGACCTGGTCTTGTGGACCTTGCCATAAGTAAGTGGTCTCACTGACTCCATGACCTGGCAATGTTTAGTCTCTCATTTTCAGGAATTTTTGATCATCTTATAATCTTTATTCTGAATATAGAATGAAACTTTGGTCTGGAAAACAGCAACTCTGACATTTAGGCACAACTGACAGTATCTTTAGTGGGTAAGTGTGTGTGTGTGTGTGTGTGCGCGTGTGCACCCATACCACCAGTGAGTCACTGGGCATGTTAGTAAGCGGAGACACTCCAAATCTTATCATTTACATTATTATGATTAGATTATGATTATGTAATTAATCAATCAAATAATTATAACTGCTCTTTATCTGTTCCTTTATCCAAGTGCTTTAATGCTAAGTGCTTTATGCGCATTTACTATTTAATCCTGTGAACAACCCTCAGGTAAGGTATTATAATAATAACTTTTGTACAAGTGAGCATAAAGAACTTAAATACTTCTCCAAAGTTACACAGCTAAAAAAGTGGTGGATAGAGGACTTGAATTAAGTTTATTCAAGATGCTATGATCTTAAATACTAAGAAGTAACATAGATCTTTAGATAGTTTCGAAGGCTGTGTTCCCCAGGAAGCAGATTCTGGACTGAGCTTTGTGTGCAGGAAGTTTATTGGTGAGTGACCAGAGGAAAAACACCTGCGAAGGGGTGAGGGATGCACGGTGGGGTAAAGCAAGTGAACTGAGTGCCTTTACAACACAGGTCTGCCTAGTGAGCTCTGAGCATTAAGCGGCTTTTCATAACTGTCCTGGATTGAGGCAGGTGGGTCAGGCCTTTATGGCTCCTCATTGAGACTTTGCATTCCATCTAGTTCTAGATAGAGAGTTTAAACCTGTAGGAAGTAGCTCTCTTTACTCGACGGAAACGCCTGGAAAATGACTCTGCTGCGACTCATGAGCAACCTTCACTCCCAGCAACTATGGGAATAAGTGTTTTAGTCCTGGAGGGAGGGTTTGGGTTGTTTACCACAGTATCCATGACAGTTCTTTTTTGAAAGCTTTATTGAGGCATAACTGATATACAAAAAACTTACGCATATTTAATACATACAGTTTGATGAGTTTGGATATATGCATACACCTGCGTTACCATCATCACAATCAGGGTACTAAACATATCCATCATCTACAAAAATGTCCTCATGTTCTTGTATGTGTGTGTATGTGTGTGTTTGTCTTGTTTTATTGTGATAAGAACACTTAACATGAGATCAACTCAACAAATTTTAAAGTGCACAATTGTTGACTATAAGCATTACGTTCTATAGCACATCTCTAGAACTTATTCATCTTATATAACTGAAACTTTACACCCATTGAGCAAAAATTCTCCATTTCCCCATCTCCTAGCCCCTGGAAACTACCATTATACTCTCTGTTTCTATGAGCTCGACTAATTTGGATACCTTGTGTAAGTGGAATCATGCAGTATTTAACTTTCTGTGACTGGCTTGTTTCACTTAACATAATGTCCTCTATGTTCATCCATGTTGTTAAAAATGGTGGGATTTTCTCACTTTTTAAAGCTGGATGATATTCTATTGTATGTATATTCCACATTCTCTTTATCTCTTTATCTGTCTATGGACATTTGGATTGTTTCCATATCTTGGCTATTGTGAATAATGCTGTAATGAACATGGGGGTACAAATCCTTCAAGATCCTGATTTCAGTTCATTGGGATATACACAGAAGTGGGATTGCTGGATCATATGGCATTTCTATTTTTAATTTTTTGAAGAACCTCCATACTGTTTTCCATAGTGGCTGCACCATTCCATATTCCCAAAAATAGTGCACTAGTGTTCCAATTTCTCCACATCCTTGCCAACATTTGCGATAATTTTTTAAGAGCTGTCTTAACAGGTGTGAGGTGATAAGACATTGTGGTATTGATTTGCATTTTCCTGATGATTAGCGATGTTGAGCACCATTTCATATACTTATTGGCTATTTGTATGTCTTCTTCGGAAAAATGTCTGTTCAGGTCCTTTGAACATTTTTTAATTGGGTTATTTTCTTTTTTGCTATCAAGTTGCATGAATTATTTATATATTTTGGATATTAACCACTTATCAGATAGAGTTTGTGTATATTTTCTTCCATTCTGTAGGTTGCCCTTTCAATCTATTGGTTGTTTTCTTTGCTGTGTAGAAGCTCTTTAGTCTGATGTAGTCCCACTTGTTTATTTACTCAGATTTTCAAGGAAAAAACAAAACAAAACTAGATTTTCTTAATCTAAGAAATGGATTAATCTGCTTTAGCTCAGTTGTCTATGCCTTGTTCAGTTACATGTGCAAGAGGGGAAAGATTCACACAGTATAAACAGGGCCTTCAGGGCTGAGAATACGGGCAGATTATTTTCAAGGGAGTTTTAGAAGGGGACTGATTAACATCTCTAGTAGATTAATGTTAGTCTAGATATTTGGCATTCTCTGCTTTGGCTTTAATACTCTCTACAATGATTAACAATTAAAATGCATTTTTAATTCCCTGTATGCTTTGGCCTGACTGTAACTGCTGCTTAGGCCATAATTTCATATTTTACTGTCAGGTAACTGAGTTTCTGTATGGGAGTTTTAAAGTGTTATAACTTAAAAATTTGATGGGTCAAATATTTGAGAGTGGAGGGCAAGGAGCTCTACACAGAAAAGTTAGCTCCAATATTGTGTTTAGGTTTAGACATGGTTATGGGTAGACTGCCAATCTGTACGCTGTAGATGCAAGCACGTACAATGTACTGGCAGAATTAGAGACTGTCTATCTAATGGCAATATCCTAAATTGCATTCAGACATGTTCCCAGAAAGGGATCCACAGTTTAACATTATTTTTGCAAACTAAATAATCGCATAAATGTCTTCTAAAAGTTTGTAATCATCCAAATTTTTAACAGCTTTTACTTGTTAACATTTTACCCTATTCTGCCAGGCACTGAATTTTATGGATGGAGGACACTTTTTCATTTTTTTAATGTTTTAACTGAGAAAAAACGGGAATTGATTTACTAAAACTAGCAAGGAAGTTGTGAATAAATCACAGTGTAAGTATTTTATATATTAATAAATATTAAAAATATCTTTAAACTACCATTGATACTTAAGTTATCTAAACAGAAAATTAACTTTTGCTGGGTAGAAAATCCATTACATTGTTATTATCCTGAATGTTTGCTGACATTCTAAGTAAAAAGGATTATTAGTTTATTTAGAGACTTTCACACTGATCTGTCTTTACAAAATAATACAAAGAACACACAGAGAAGCAAACAAACCCTACTATCATGCAGCCAGTGTTCAGTATAATTTTACAGTCAGCATTCCAAGTATTTTGACTATGTACATTTTGCTGCTTCTTTTCCTGCTGCACTCTACTTTGGGCGTAAAATAAAAGATAATGTATTCTGTCAACAGAATGAAATAATGCTACTAGATAATAGAGTCTGAAATGTTTACATACCTGTAAATGAAGACCCCACCATTAATATGAATGAATATAATCGAATTCTTTCATGATAATTGCTACATATATAGCATAGCATAACCTAGCTATTTTTAGTGCAGGTTTTATAATCAAGGAAAAGCTATCAGGCTTACAAGCACTAATTTTTGTGTTACAGAGGGTATTCTTTTAAAATCTTTCCATGACAACATTAAGGCAATTATCACAGGTTCCTATGGTTCCCTATGAATTCAAACAGACTTCGTATCATAATATATTTAACTATGCCATTTTGAAAAGTAGACTAGTCAATTTAGAAAAATATCCAATCAAGATGTCAAGTCAGGTAGGATCCTTTGTGTTGGATCCTGATCATATGCTATGATCTTGGACAAATTCCACAATATCACATGAAATGTATAAAAGATCAGGCTTTGCTGGGGTAAGGGGAATCTTACCAGGCCAAGGTCAGTGAGAAGAGATGAGAAGCTTCAGTTCTTCTGTGATGGGCAGAGTGAGGCACCTTGAGATCAGCCTTCAAGGAAGGACTCCTTTTGCTAGTTGCAGGATTGGTGTCATCTTGCAGCCCTCAGCTGCTAGAGGATTGTGTGAGTTGTAAAGAGCCCTCTCACCCACTGTCATGCCCTTCCTGGAACTGCTGACATCCAGTGACTAGTAAAGGCAGGACTGGGGGTGCCAGACTTTCACAGGCATTATCTAAGGAGACTTTGGCAACTGTGATATACTGCTGCCCTCTATCCATGTGAAGAGCTGAGCCTGGGTGCTCCTCCAACATCTAGATAAAGATATACACCTGGTTCCAAAAAACTGATTGTTTAGTCCATCCACAGTGAACACTCAGGATCCTTTTCAGATATTGCTCAATGCAATACATAAGGAAATTTTTAAAAAATAATCAAGCCAGACATAAAGATTTTCAGATTCACCGATTTAAGCATAGATAGAAAGAATATTTTTACTCTTTATTGAAAACTGAAAAATGAAAGGAAAATGGTAATAAAAGTACAAAAAAGTCTGAAGATTATTTTGAAAACAATCATTTTGCATATAAATATACATACATATATAATACATATAGTTTAATCATTCATGTATTAACATTAAGCATTAAGGATGGCTTATGAAATTTTCTAGAATATCTGAGAACTTAATATATTTTTCTGAAAATATAGCACTATACTGAGACTAGTAACCTACTTATATCATCTCTAATATATGATCTATTATTCAATGAATGACTTTGTATCATTTATTCCTTCATTGCAGGCATGATTTGAATATTATAGAGCATCTTCACAAAACCATGGCCAAGTACAAATGATAAAAATAAATTATGGATCATTTCCTTATGTGAATTTACCTGATTTAACTCTGATTGCGTGATATACTATTATATATATCTATTCTAAGCTCCCTTTTCTAAAGGTCTTGTTCTCCAAACATTTTATTTGGTCTTCTCTTGTAAGTGAGTAGAAATCTTATGTTAAATAAAATTAAAAATAAATTGTAACTTATATGGGGAGAGGGGAGTAATGGCATTATATCAAAATAAGTGACCTGGGCCCAGGGGCTATGGCTTTAGGTAAAGCCCTCACAAGGGGCCAGCCCAGTGGTGTAGTGGTTACATTTGGTGTGCACTGCTCCGGAGGCCCAGGGTTTGTGGGTTTGGATCCCGGGTGTGGACCCACACACTGTTCATCAAGCCATGCTGTGGCAGCATCCCACGTACAAAACAGAGGAAAATTGGCAACAGATGTTAGCTCAGGGACAATCTTCCTCACCAAAAAAATAAATAAATATAAATAAGTAAATAAATAAATAAAGCTCTTACAGCATTTGACCTTAAGCAGTAGGGATTTATGAGCTGTTAGTCTCTGCTTGGCTACTCTGTAAGACACTTCCATTCATGTCTGGTTTAACAAATAGTAAACACAACCTCAAAGGAAAGAAATCAGGCTTTATATTGTGAAGTACACATTGGACTTTTTTTCTTTTTTTCCATTAACAATGCATGGAGAAAAGAATCATTATGCATGGCATTGTTTTCAAAATAGAAAAATTGTATCTATTGGGACATTCTTCAGGCTTGTTCAAAAAGAAAATGTTCTCTCTTTTTTTTAAGTATTAACAAGGGAAATGATTTCTGACTGTCTTGTTACTGTAGGAAACTCTATTTTCAACAGGAGAGAAATGGGATTGCTTTCATTACTTTAATTGTATGACAGTTTTCCCAGTGCAGAAAAGAATTGACTTTGGAGCCTTAAAAAAGCATTCATATGTAATGAAAACTCCTTGTCACATTGCAAATGCATATGATATTGTCCTACCTTTCAAAAAGATGTGAAACTTTCTGCAGCTGTTTCACATAAAGTATTGTGACACCAGGTAATTTAACTTTTGAGATATTTCATCTATAAAAAAAGTTTTTTTGAGACAGAGTTACAGATAACCCAACTGCATTCATTCATATTTACTGTTTGCTTTCATTGAATACATAAATGATTTGCCCAACTGTATAATGAAGTTTTTTCCAAGTTTTCCCTAAACTCTATGCATTCTTGTTTTGAATAAGGTGGATGAGTTATATAAAATCTGCAATTTATGTGCAATGAGGAAAACTGCTAGCAATGTAAGTGTTCTGATTTAACTAGAAGGAAAATATTTAGTTGGGGGCAGGTATCTGTTCTATGTTTGTAACCTCACTTTTCTTTTTTAGATGTTGTTTTTATTAGCACACAGTAGCAATGAAAGAGTAAATTGTAAACATTCATCATCTAACCATTGCATTTATTGATTTTCTCATATGCAGCACTTTGCGTACTTGGTGATATATGTAAGAACCCAAGAAAAAGGAAAGGTTATAACTGTTCACTGATTATGAATCTCCCATGAGAGTTTAAAAATGAGATTAAAAAAACAACTCTGTAACAGCACATTAATAGGAAAACACGCATAGATGCTTCATCTATGGCTTAAAGGGACAAAGAGTTGTGTGCATGCTCACATGTGTATGCCATTACTTACTGAAAAGCTTCCACGTCTATCTCATATTTATGTACAATCTGCCATTCTCAAATCAAGATAAACAAATGCCGGTTTTAGAAGGTGACGATGATTCCTGATGTTTTGATTTTCCATAACGTAAGCAGATATTGAGCGTAGCTCTATATCTTTTACTTTATTATATTGGCATTTGAGGCGCTAGCATAACAATCTAAATGTGATAATGACAGCTTTTGGCTTACAAATGGATTTAGATGAATATATGACTTGGCTCCATGAAAATGGATTCTCATTTAGATTTGAAAATTCATTTAATTACTGTGGATAATGGGTGCACAGAAGAATTAATAAGTTAAAGTATTGATTAGTGATTGATAGAGATTAGAGCTGAAATAGTACATAAAAGCTTGTTTCTACCACTTGTCTTGTTAACTAGCTGTGTCCAATATGATTATCATCTTTTAATATATCACTATGAAAAAAAAATCTGTTTAATGTTCTTAAAACACGCAAACTAGACTTTTTTGGAGAGTAGACTTAATGAGGATAAATAGTGGAAATTAAAATATTCTAAAGTTCATAAACTCAGAATGACAATAGGAAGCTAACGTTGATCAACTCAAGAAGCAATAGTTGAGAATCAGAAGTCCTCGGGTCTTAATTATGGATCCATTATCTATTCTGTGACCTTGGGCAAGTTGCTTTCTTCAATTTGCCTCTACTTTATTAAACTTTGTACAAAGTAAAATATTTCTCTATTTTACGTAGTTGTAGATTTTAGTGGAGGCACTTGGTAGGCAGAAATACTGCCTAAATGGAAGAAATACTGCTGTTAATAAAAAAAGAAATACAATAAATACACTTAACTGAAAGATAAGAGTCTAGTGCGTTATTCGTATGAAGTGTGAAGCTAAGCTGGTTGAAGTTCCGTCCGTCTTTCTCTATCGGATGCTACAACATGCATACAATGTCAAAGCACTAATTTATGTTGTATACATTCTCTGAAAAGGTCAACGTCCAATGCTATGCCACTTATTCTTTGGTTTTGTTTTCTAGAAACTTTATTTCTCTGTAATAGAGTCAAACACGAGAAAAGATGCCACACATCTGAAAGAGCTCTTGTCAAGCCCACCTATAGAACTATGCTATTGCTTTTTGGCTTCACTCAGAGTCTTAATAACTATAGATAATTTAACATGTCATTATTTGCATTTTTGGCTATATTTTTCACAATCCACAAGCAAGTCAGAAACAGTTGAGCAGAAAGGGTTTGGGAATGATGACAGCTGACGAAGCTCAGCTCCGGGAGAGCAGACCTGTCAATGTGACAGGTATCAAAGAATAAGACAGAAAAGTTATAAAAATAAGTGAACGAGTGTGGTGAGTTTTCCTACTGTTGACCCTGAATCGACAGCAAAACAAAAAAATGAGACCAACTTTGATGCCCTCTGATTACCAAAAGTTCATAATTAAAATGTCATAAAACCATAGAAAATTAAACCAAGGAAGGATGGGAGACATTATCTGATTCTGTAAGTCCTTGTTTTGCAGACGTAAAACTGAAGCAATGTGAGTTTAATAATTTACCCAAGGTTATAAATACAGATTTAAAATTAATAAAATTTTACTTGTCAGGGTTATTTATAAAGTTCTCTACGTGAAATAGTTTATTCCTTAGCAATGTAGTGTGAGTGTGTGTGTGTATGAAGCTATATAGCTATATGTATGTAATCATATTTATTTATACACCACCATATGCATCTTCCTAGCAACTATATGACAAACTATATGTCTTAGTTGTCAAGTATAACATTCCTCCAATATTTCTACAATATTTTTTAAGCTCACATTTGAGGTTAAACATATTTATGCTATTAGGATTCACCCTAAATTTATAAGTCTATATCTGGAAAATAAACCTGATTAAGTCCAACATTGCTTAATAGTAGGTATTGGGATGGGAGTGAGAATGTTTTGCCTTCTTGGGTCCTGTTATCTTACAGATACACATGATAACAGATGGAAATCACCTAGGTAAATCTGTTATATATATGCTAAATGGCAAGCCAGAAAGAGAAAGAAGCAGTGAGGTATCAGAGACTTTCAAGCCATGCATAGCCCTTTATTATAGGAGTTCATGTTTTCCAAATATGGTCCATGAGCCACGTGCATGAACCTCATTGCAATCATGTGCTAATGATGCAGCTCTGACACCTGCGTTGGAAGAGAAGGCAGGAAAAGAGGCATGAGTAGGGGGCATCTCAGATTGCAGTGCAGCTCTGAGAACACTGTGACTAGGCCAAAAAGGAGATGCAGAGAAAAATTTACCATATGTGTGCGTGTGCGTGTGCGTGCACGCGCACGCGCGCGCACACACACACCACACACATATTTATGGAAAGTATGATTAGACTTGAGAAGACTTTTTCCAGGCAGAAGTAATTTCCAGGCAGAAACCTTTAGAACGAGTAGAAATTATCCAAGAGAAGAAAAAGAAGCATATAGAGAAGAGAATATTCCAAGAATAATTAGCACATGCACAAACTCGGAGGGAGACAGAAAGCTTAGCATATTTGAGGAACTGAAAGACTTCAATCTCTTGACCACGGAGTATGAGTCAGTGACTGCGGATGCCAGGGAATCAGGTCAGCTCACATCACAAAGGGATTTATAAGCCTGGGCAAGGAGTTAGGGTTTGAGGAAAAAGTCTTTTAAGATGGCAGAGATTAAGCATGTTTAAATACTGAAAGGACGAAGCTGATAAAAGTAAGAAGTTGCAGAACAAACGAAGAGGAGAGATATCTGACAGAGACAGTCCCTTTTAAAAGTGGCATTGGCACTTACTGTGTGTTCCTTGTAACCAGAGGAAAGATTTTCCTTATTTCTCTCCTTAGAGCCAAACTTCATGAATGAGTTATCTTCATTCCCTAAATTGTTTTCCACTCAAACATCTCAGTCCTCATCCCATTAAAATTTGCTATTGACTCTATGAACCTCACTGAACTTGCTCTAACCAAAATAATCAATGATCCCTTTGGAATAAATCCAACAGATAGTTTACGTTACTTACTACATTTTCCGTGATCTTTGATTATGTTGCTCATTACTTTCTTCTCAAAAGAATCTCTGCATAATGCCTGCACATCTGCACCAAGAGACAAGAATGTTTATGGCAATATTTTTATAATAGCCTCAAACTAGAAGCACTTAAAATATTAATCAAAATTATAATGGATAAATAAATTGTGGTAGTTCTAATTAATGCACTATTATACAGTAATAAAAAGGAATGAACTTTAGCTATATGAACCAATATGATGAATCTCACAAACATTAATGTTAAGTGAAAAAAGCCATACACAAAATATATTTCTAGTTATTTAAAGTTCACAGTGCAGACCAAACTATACTTTGCTCTGGAACTCAGGAGAATCTTTATTTTATGAGTGAGAGAGAGGTTGAAGTTGGTAAGGGGCACGTGGGGTTCTTCTGGGTGCTAGAGATGTTTTATTTTTTTGACCTGGATTTTCATTACATGAGTTCACTTTAAAATACTTCATCAAGTGAAACATTTGTGTTTTATGAACATTTATTTCCCTTTCTGCATTGTATCTCACAATTTTAAAAAGTTTAAGAGCATTAAATCAAGAATGCTAAATAAAACTACCCTTTCTCCCTAGCTTTTGTGACATTATTCTCCCAACATTTTTCTTATTTTTTTGACTGTATCTTCTCAGTATCCCTTTGTAGGGTTTACCGTCCCTCAAATTTTGATAGTAATCGAGGGCTCTCACTTCTGCCTTGTCCTCACGTTTCTTCTTGAGAATCACTTGTTTTAGCAGGCCTCCAGTTATTCTCTACAAGCTGTCTATATTTCACGTTTAGACCACTTTCTTAAGCTCCAGGTCCACGTGCCCAATTCTGTAATTAATCTCTCTTCTAGAATGCCCCGCAGCTATCTGAAATTCAACATGTCCCTAGCATAAATATTGCCCCAGCAGAACATCTCCCCCTCCTGGCTTTCCCTCTTTCAGTGAATAATTTCATTTATACCCAGTTGCCCAAGCCATGAATTTGGGAGTTATGCTGAATTCTCATAGTCCATGTACTCCCATCCTATAAATTGCCAAGCCCCATGGAATCTACCTCCTAAATAAGCTCCTAATTTGCCTATGTCCCTTCAATTTTCTTGCCAGCAAACTGTCCAGGCAACAACTATTAATTGCTTGCATTTCTGTGTCAGCATCTTTAGTGCATTCCTGACTTAAGCATTGCCCGTATCAATCTAACCCACAAAAAAGCAGCCAGATAAACCTTTTAAAGATGTAGTTATGAATTCTGATCTTTTCACTCCCCTAATAAACCTAGCACGTTCCTTCAAGTTTGTGTAAATAATTTTTTTCCATTTACTAGGTGAATTTCATTAGGATAGTTAGATATGCACCAACTTTTCAAAAGACACCGTTCATATGTACATTAAATAAATAACAAGTTCTGCCAAACTTATAATTATCAAAGAAAAAATAAAATAATACTCTATAAGTATCAGAGTGTGCATGACCAATAGCATTTTCAAAACCTGCCCTTTATACACACCTCATTCTAACAGAAAGAATACCACCTATGATCCTTGTATATTTTCCTCCATATGTTATTGCCAATTCCAAACCTAGCAGCTTGAAAAGTGTTGGAAGCTAAAAAAAGAAATACACTGTTCCCTTAGGTTTTGTCACAACACTCTAGTGTTTTCTTTCTTGCTTTCTGTCTCCCTTCCTCCCTCCCTCCCTCTTTCTTTCTTTCTCTCTTTCTTTTTTTCTTTCATCTGCTCCTTCTCAGTAGGCTTGAGTTGGAGAGAAACTTGTATTACTAAAGTACAGAAATACAAGACTATGAACGTAGAGAACGTGTCTGTTGTGTTTACTGCTCTAGTCCTAACACCTGAAACAGTGCCTGGAGCATAGTAACTTTTCTCTGTGTTAAAAGTCTCCAATAAATGAATGAATTAATCTAGAATCTGTGCTGTCAAATTCTCTTTTGAGAATCTTTGCCAAAAATTGCAGAAAGAACTCATCAGTCAACAGTAGGCATTTGAAATGAAAAGCCATTATGTAGAAGGATCAAGGGAGGTTGTTAATTTCCAGTGACGATCTAACCAAAGTGATGTGAGCATACTCTGTGAAAAAAACAGGAAGTCAGATTAGTGGAAAATAAAGAAACAAAAGGTGGAATATAGCTGAATCCTGTTAACGGATTGGCAATAGAGAAAGTCCCAGGAAGTCTTCCAACTAGGTCCTGTCTTTTTGTGTCCTTACCTAATGAACCACACATTTGTGGAGTCCCAGAGCAGCTGTTCTGCATTACCTGCTGCATCTCACCAATAAACGGTGGCACAGTTGGTGACCAAAATTCCCAACCGACACTTAGGTCAAATCTTGTAGATTGGCAGCAAAGAACAACGGGTAAGTGTCTCTTTGAAGTAGAATGGAGGAGACAACACTGCTGAAAACACTCTTCGTCTGAAGATGAAATTAAAATTAGCAGATGATCTGGAAACACATGCTAGTTGAGGCAGCAAATAGAGGATAAAGCAAAAAAGAATAAGTAATTGTATTGAGAACAAGATCTTCTGGATTTCCTTCTCAATTCGGTTACTTCCTCCAGTGAGCTCCTGGGGAATTCACTTAATTTTCTTGAGGCTGGTTTTCACATGTGTAAAACGAGGATAAAACTACCTTGTCTACCTCCCTGAAGCTTTGGGAAGATCAGGCTTGATAATCGTGAAACAGCTTTATGAAATTTATAGTTATCTTTAAAATCATCATTTTTGTTATAATCATTATCATAAAGCACTCTACCGTGTACAATGGGACTTCTCTACTGAAACTGTGTCTTTTGTCTTTTAAGAGAGATTCTAAAGTGAGTTTCACCTTTGTATTCAGTGGTAACTGAAGCAGCTTATCCCCGGAGTCTGCAAAGTCAAAGCAGAGCATAAGGAACTCCAAGTGCAGGTCTGAAAGCCGACTAGAGATCAGGGAACTACAGAGAGTCTAGTTCAAGGTAAAGCTGCCTCTTGATCACTTTCTTTGGAGAGAAAAAAAAAAACGAAAAAGGAACAAGAAGATAAGGTGAAAAGACACTGCCATCTAGAATGGAAGTCTTCACATAACAATGTCTGAGCCTGGCTCCTTGAGAGGAATTTAATCACTGCTTACTTTAGGAAGAGATAGAAGGAGGGCTGTCACCTCAGCCTCTGAAGAGAGAGGTCAAAATCTGCCTCTACTTTTTGCAGCAATTAATCCCACTGCATTCTCCCTGTGAGAGATCCTCGGGGTGGCAAGGGCTTTATATGTAAGGAATATTTCTCATTGTTACACATCTAGAGTCCAAGGAGAGTTGCCTCTGTGTGTCCACTACAGTGGATAGTGACAGCATGGCTAGAGAATGCTTATACAAAAAGAGAAGATAAAATAATCTTAACATCTAACTGTTTCATTACAAATGCAATGTGCTTGGGTGCTTGGTTGGCATAAACATATTTCTGTGGTATTGTTAGTGAAGCTCAAATTTAAATCCTGTGCTTCATCTGAAATTTGGAGCCCACAGTGAATTAAAATCAGAAATGAATCCAGTTGCTCCAATGTTTCTTCTTCTAGCAAATACAGAATTAAGAATAAATCCTAAGGATTTAGCTTGGGAAAAATAGGAACCTCTTGACCTACCTCTGCACATAACAAATCAAAGCAAGCCTGGTTTGATTTCCTTTGTTCACTTTCAGTTTATTCTAAGCAAAAGCAAGGAAAGAAGGGATTGTTTGATTTTGGATGGTTTTATAGTTCCCAGTTCTCAATGATTTACCACATCTCTAAGCAATCACCCAGTGTCACTAAACAACTCATAGCTTTCCTGTATATAGCACAGTTACAAGAAGAGGCAATTGCAACAGTAACACACAGCTGCTAAAGTCACATATTTCAATATCACAAAGATGTTGGAGATTATTTATGTCCTTTTAATTTGCAGGTCAGAGAAATGAGATCCAGAAAATTTAAATGACTCACAAGGTCACGAAACTGATTAAAGTTGAAATCAAGGTGTGAACCCAAGTTTTCTGACTCTTGTGCCAGAGTGAAGTTCTCAATTTGCAATATCTCTCTCCCTCTTTTCCCCAGAAATAGTTCTGTACTAATGCTTCCAAACAAGAATTCATTGCTCTATAAACATGTCACACTTATTAGGCTGCAAGAATAAAACTATTGTGGTAACACAGTTTTGTATTTTGCCTATATTGCTAGGTCCAGAAGAGGTAGTGAAAAACTCATTTGATGCCTTTCACAAATATCTGCCATAAATAAACATCCCCTTTGAGTTGCAAAGACCGTGTTGAAACTCTATGAGCAGACGTACCAGTGATAGCGACCGCTCTGTGCTGTTTTTCTATATATTCAGTAATAATGTCATTTTATAAATAAGCTGATACCAACTTATAAAGAAGAAAAATAAATATAAGATGAAGTTATAAAAACCAAGTAATTCTTGAAAGTACAATATAATATTACAACAAAAACATGAATCCTGAAATCACCACCTACTTCATATGCCTAGTTTTTAAAATTAATTAAAAACCCTTAACCTATAAATAATAAATTTTTTCATAGATAGAGACAAAAACCCCAACACAATTATAATTATTCGTGTGCATTGTCATATTTAAGGAAATAGTTTGTTTAGGTTCCTGTTTTTAGGGATAAAGATCACAAAAGACTAAAAAGGAATAAAAAAGTGAATGAAAAACAAGTGTTTGTACAATTACAAACATTAGGCTTTCACCAAGCTGTCAAATCCTCTTCACTTGACTGCAACGTCATTCAGTAGGAAAATATGGGATTTATTTAAGTTTTATTCTGAAATAAGTGTATCTTGAATCCTGCAGGTACCTCGATACAGGCTGAATAATGCACCCTCTCCCCCAAAAATATATCCACATTCTGATCGCCAGGACCTGTGAATGCTGTCTTATCTGGAAAGAGGAAATTTGGAGATGTGATTAAGTTAAAGATGCTGAGATGGAGTGATTATTCTTGATTATCCATGTGATAATTAATCATGGATTATCTTATTAATCGTAAGAGTCCTTATAAGAGGCAGGCAGAGGGAGGTTTGACTACAGAAGAGGAGAAAGTCCTATGACCCCAGAAGCAGAGATTGAAATGATGTGGCTGTAAGCCAAGGAATGCAACAGCCACCAAAAGCTGAGAGAGGCAAGGAACAAATATTCCCCTGGAGCCTCCAGAAGGAACCAGCCACGTTACCACCTTGATTTTAGCCCCCAAAGACTCATTTCAGTCACCTGACCTCCAGGAGAATAAATGCCTGTTGTTTTAAGCCACTAAGTTTATGGTAATATATTACAGCAGCAATAGGAAACCAATACAATGGCAATAGATGAAATCATTAGGATAAAGAATGGTGTCACCTAATCAGAAAAAATAGTTGAAATTAAACAACATCTTTACCCTGGAACTTTGGAGTAAAAATCTCATCGAAAATTTTAATATCTTCATATGATCATCTTATTTTTCTGTTAAATTCATTAGAAATAGGAAATACATAATATGTCATCTAACCCGTGCCCTGGATAGAGGAGGGTTAGACATTGGCAGAACTTTGGCAATTCCTCATATCTTTGAAGATGGCTCATACACGATACTTGTAAACAGCTTCCTCAATAAGAAGCTGCTCCCAATGGAATTTAGTCCTAACTTTCAGCTTTCGTTGTCCTTTTTTTTCTGATATTCTCTCTACATCTTATAACACTCATTTAAAATAAAGCTCTTATTTAAGATTATATACTGTGCTAGGTTTGCACATGGCCATTTCCAGTTTCATAATGTAGGGACAAAACAGTGAATGTTTGCAGTCCACACCATCGTGAACAAGCCTCAGCAGGCCCAGAGGAAAAGATAAATGAAGGCAGGTGAGATGCCCCAGGATCTTGCTTTCACATTGGCTTCCCCAACACCATCCCCATCTATTTACAGAGCACTTCTACCTGGTGGTAAAAGCCAAATTCTAACCGAGACCAAGATGTCTCCACGGAGCAATAACTTGAATTGGAATAAAGGTCAAGCTATTTACAAGAATGCAAATGTGAAGTGTCTGCTCATTTTATTTTATGGACCCATTCAAAAGCAGCCCTGGGAAAGAGAACAGATGATTAAATCAAGGTAAGTTTTAATAGGTAGAACATAGAATTTGGAACCTGAAAATCTGGAAGTGAATCCAAGCTTCACCATTTTCTACTTTTCTTCCTCATGTATTCTGGCAGATACACACTACAGTAAACCCAATGAGTCATGCCCAAGGGTGGATGGAATCTGTGATTTGCTTCCAGTCAATAGAATATGGCAGAGGTGATGAGATGTCACTCCATAATTATGTTGCATTATATGAGACTCCATCATCTTAGCAGATCGGGCAGATTCTCTTGTTGGCCTTGAAGACATTTGGTGCCATGTTGTAATAAAGTCTGTGGGAGCGTCACGTGGCAAAGACCTGAGGGAGAGGGGCAGCTCTAAGAGCTGAGAGTGGTCTGTGCACGCCAGCCAGCAAGAAAACACAACCTTAGACATAGAGCTGAAAGAGAGTGAATTCTGCCAAAAATCATGTGAGCTAGGAAGAGGACTGTATCCTAGGAAAGAACACAGCTAGCTGACATCTTGATTGCAGCCATGGAGACCCTAGAGAACTCAGTTAAGCCATGTCCCAACTCCTGACCCACAGAAAACGTGAGATAATAAATGTGAGTTGTATTAAGCTGCAAGGTTTGTGGTAGCTGCGAGGTTTGTGGTAATTTATTAAACAACAATAGAAAATGAATAGTTCTGTAATGTCTATAAACCAGCTTTGTAGAGTTTGTCAAATAATACATGTAGAATAAGTTGTGTATTGTAAAACAGTGAATATTAACTATCAATATGCTTAATTTACTATTTTGGAAAATAAGGGATTAAAACCATACAAGATCTATATTTCTATAGTTTTTTTCATATATAAAGGTGCTTGACCATCCTTAAGCTTTGAGAAATTCGTTAAACTTCATAATTCCCAAACCAAAATAAATAATCTGATCAATCTACATGTTTGGAAGACAAACATTTTGTCTCTATCAGTCAACGTGTATGAATTCCACTGTTTTACGTTTTGGTATATCTAGTCTTTGAGATTGAAATTATATTTTTCTAATAAAAATTATTTCATGTAAAATAAGTGCCCATCAAGGAACGAATGGATAAAGAAGATGTGTTATATATACACAATGGAATACTACTCAGCCATAAGAAATGATGAAATCCAGCCATTTGTGACAACATGGATGGACATTGAGGTTATTATGCAAAGTGAAATAAGTCAGAGGGAGAAGGTCAAATACCATATGATATCCTTCATTAAGTAGTAGATAATAACAAAATAAACAAACACATAGAGACAGACATTGGATTGGTGGTTACCAGAGGAGAAGGGAGGAGGGAGGAGGGCGAAAGGGATAATTTGGCACATGTGTGGTGATGGGGTTATAATTAGTATTTGGGTGGTGAACATGATATAATCTATGCAGAAACAGAAGTATAATGATGTACATCTGAAATTTATACAATGTTATAAACCAATGTTACTGCATTAAACAAAAAATTAAAAAACAACAACAACAAAAAGAATCATCTTAACCTTAATTTGAGGAGAAGGGTTAATGGAACAATCTGGACTTTCTAGATCGTAACTTGTACTTGGGCACCACTTTGCGATGATGGCACAAACACCAATCTGTTGTGTGAAATTTGAAGTCAAAGATCTGAGCTTACATGTAAGTTCTGTAGTTACTTTTTATCTGACCTTGCAAGTCACTCGTCTTCTCTTGGGACCTCAACTTCCCTAACTTCAATTTGAAAGTATCCCTCATAATTATCATTGATGTCCATGAAGATATTTTTCTAAATTATAACCCCTCATAAAATGTTACTTACAATTTATTTTCATTTTACTGCTCTTTCACAAACATAAAAATGACAAATAAGAAAAAGAGATAAGTATCTGATATGTTCCCTTTTTATACAATCTCAATTATGTACTTAAATCTTGTTTTGATAGTCATTTTTAAAAGAAGTTATTTTAGCTCTGTTTTTTTTTTTTGCTTCCCTGACAGTTGCTTCTGCAGCTCTCACAGCCATTATCCTTTCCATCTCTTCAGTTTCTTTCATTCAATGAAAAAATCCATCAAGATGATCAAAGAAAATGTCAAACATGGTAAGAACGTTGAGTCAGATCATCAGCACATTTCAAAGATTTCTGTCTCTGCCATTATCACAAGAAAGCAAGTACCTAGCAAACCGTTATCAAAAATCACTGATCAGAATTTAGAAGAAATTAATTGTGCTACACATTAAAATTTGTGAGCTAGAATCCGAGCTTTATAGCTCCTAAAAATCAGCATTGCATATAATGTGTAGCATTGCATATTATAATGCAGCATTGCATGTAATGCAACATGGATTGGTACATTTGGAAAGCAGGGCTTCCATTTTGATGAGTGGTCCATTGTCATAGGAATTACTCAGTTTAACTCTGAATTGAGCACCTAGGAAGAAATTTATAACTGTTGTCCTTCAGGAAGAAACTAATAAATAATTTTCTATCTAAAATATCACATTTCTTAAACATAGGGAGGAATATGTAACTCTGGAGGGCAGGTAATGAGCCTGTTTGATTTTTTGTTTTTGTTTTAATTAATCACAGGATCCCCAGTATTTAGTGTGAAACTCAGCACATGGAGAGAATTAGGTGATCTCTGTGGCATAGTGGTTAGAAGCACAGCATTTGTCACTAGATGACCTGGGTATTGCCGTATGATTTAGGGCAAGCCACTTATATTATTTGAGTCTCAAGTTTATCAAATATAAAAGATCGGTTATAAGACTACAGTCCTTGTAGATTATTGTGAGGATTAAATAAGATAATGCCTGTAAAGTGCCTGGCCCTGTACAAGGTATATAGTAAACTATAAATAAATTTTATAAGTATAATCTTGGTTAACAAAGAAAAAAAAAGTAGTTGCTTAGCTATTTCAATTTTGATAGTCCTTGTATTGGTTAGAATTGGTTAAAAACTAATCAGGATTAGTTTTTAACAGTGGTTTGAAGAAGACAGTTTTGGGAGGTGGTGGTTTGTACTTTCTCTGTCCTACCACTCAGAGGCAGGCAATCTGGAACAGTCTGGGGCTCCATGATGTCTCAACTCAAATTCCTTTCATATGTTTTCATTCCTCAAATCAACTCATGGTTCAAGACTGATTCTTCACTTACCAGCTTTGATGATCACATCCAAAACATTAGGAAGGAGAAAACAGAGTCAGAAAGGCCAGCCCTTCCCTAAAAGGACACTCGTTGGAATTTGCACATACCACTTCCTTTCATATCCTATTTGTCTGGTATTTAGCCATCTGGCCACAGCTATTCCTCTTCAAAGGAACCTGGGAATTGTAGTCATTTTCAGAGTACACATATATGTAGCTAAATTCTAGGTTTCTATTACTTTAGAAGAAGGGGAGAATGGATTGTATCACTTCTGCTAACATCCCCATGACCAAGTCCAAAGGCAAGTGACTGAAAAGTGCACTCCCCCACCCATGGGAAAAACTGCAAAGCTACATGGTAAAGGGCAAGGAGGGTGTATATCTGTGGTCAATAACTCAGTCCACCATAGGAGCTCCTACTGTCAAGACATAGTCTACTGCTTTTCCTCTACTTTCATATTAAGCATTAAGTCAAAATGCCCTTTCATAATATTAAGTCAAGCAAGTCTAATAGGCATTTTAGTACCTATCTATGTGGAATGGAGAAGTGTTTGGGCCAGGTTCCAGAGAGGGAGAAGCATCTTGTTTTCCACTGAGTCTGGTCCTGTCCTGCTATATATTTACTGCATACTCCAATTCTGTCAGAAGAGAAAATTGAGAGAAACACACATGTGAGGAGAGAGCCTTCTTCAAAATGGATGTCTTGCAGTTCAGCTTTACTTCTTTGAGGTTTTGTATGAACTGAATAAACATGTTATTTAAAATAGAAAGTAATTTTAGTCATTAAGTGAGGTTTCCTTTTGCTGGAGGGAGACGAGAATGGAAAGAGCACAATTTGCAACAATAGCTTTTTAATGGTAATAGAGGTATATTTGGGTATATCAGTTGTACCCAAATACATACCATGATGTTCAGGAAAGAAAAATTCAGTAATTATGTGTATATTGTGCTACTGTCCCATTAGGAAATAGAAAATCACACTCCTATAAGAGCTTTCAATTAATGCCAATTATGTATTAAAGTATATCTAGTTTCTTATAGTGCCATTAATTGTTAATATAGTACAATTAGTCCTTAAGCATGTGATTAATATTCTACTAACTGCTTAAGGTTATTTGGCATTCATCACCAATGAATAGATATTTAATTAATGCCAACTTATTCCATGGCAGGAACACAGCTGAAGTTTTCTCATTTCCCTGTGAATATACTCAGCTTTCCCTATTTTCTCCTCCCAAGAAGACTTCGACCTTCAGAGTGACACTCATTTAAAGAAACAGCAAGAGGGGGAGAGAAGTCAAGATGGTGGCCTAGGCAGACTCTGAACTCACCTCCTCCCACAGACACAGCCAATTTACAACTGCTTGTGGAAAAATTACCTCTGAGAGAGAACTGAAAACTGGATAAGAGGAACTCCTGCAACAAAGGACAATCCAATTGAGGTGGAAGAGGCAGAAATTCCCTTCTGGAGAGGAAAAACACTGCCTTCACGGCCGCCAGGGAGCAGCCCACAGGTCCGCAGCCCTCCCTGGAGGAGCGGGGCCCTGAGCCGGGGAGCGCCCCTGCTGTAGGCATTTTGTGGACCCAGCACAATAGAGATGAGTGGCATAATATCTGACTTTGCCTGCTACTAAAACATTGGGGAGCACCCCCAGAAAAGTGGCTCACAAAGAAATTAAAACAGGCTCTTAAAGGGCCCACGTGCAAATTCACCCGTTCCAGAAAGGAACCTAAAATCACCAGAAAGAAAGGTGCACAGTGCTTTGGTAAAAAGAGACTCACCTAATATGCTCTGAGGGCATCTCAGTGAAAGGTGAGACCTCTTCAGGGACTGAGACATTGGCAGCGGCCATTGTTGTGGCCTGGTGTGGGCGTGCTGACGCAGAGGCCATTGGAGTTCTCCCTGGGGCTGCTAGCCCAGGGTCTGCCCTACCCACTAGAGCACTGATTTAATCCAGCTCAGCCAGGGCGGACAGCCCACCCTAGGGACTGGCCCCACCCAACAATAAGCCCTCAGGCAACTTGTGGGCCTGCATAGATTGGTGACTGGATTCTCTGCAGCCTGGTGACTGAGCCCACTTCAGTGGGTGAGGGCGTGCACAGGGAGCGGATGGAGAGCATGGGGCACTGGTGGAGTGTGTCAGGCTCCTGCCATGGAGAGACTGGGTCCACTTCAGCAGGTTGGGGCATGCACATGGGGCAGGACTGTGTTGACTGTGTGTGTGGACCTGTGGGCGACAGGGCTTGTCAACTGCAGAAGGCTTGTGCTTCTCAAAGACCCACAGAGGGGTTTTGCCCCACCTTCCCAAAGCCTGAAACAATTGGGTGCGCCTGTGCCTGAGGCCAGGCACACCCAGCTGCAATCCTCAGAGAGCTGACAAGAGACCTAAAGGCTGGAGGCTTATAGCAATTGTAAGCCCCTGAACCTAACAACCTGCCACGCTGGGGGCCTACTCACTTAAAAGAAATACTGTAACACAAATATGGTATTAGAACTTGCAGCCAGCTGTGATGTGTCTCCCCACATCGGATAAAGATACTGAGGGCCCACAACAACTACAAGCATCTGAGCATTACAACAGCTGGCCAGGAGCATAGCTAAGCCTCCCTGGGCACCTACAGGGAAAGCAAACATGCCATAACATAAGGACACACATAGCCCACATAGGGGTTACTCCTGGAACATTCAGAACTGAAGGAAGCACACTGCAGGCCTCATAAGGCATCATTTATATAACGTCACCTCTCCAAGAGCAGGAGACGTAGCTGACCTACCTAACACATAGACATAAGCACAGGGAAAGAGGCAAAATGAAGAGGTAAAGGAATACATTCCAAGTAAGGGAACAGGACAAAACCCCAGAAAAGGAACTAAGTGAAACAGAAATGAGCAACCTACCTAACAGAGAGTTCAAACAAAGAGTGTTAAGGATGCTCACTGATCTTGGGAGAAGAATAGATGAACTCAGTGAGAATGTCAACAAAGAAATGGAAGATATGTAAAAGAACCAATCAGAAATGAAAAATACGATACTGGAAATGAAAATTTTACTAGAGGCACTCAAAAGCAGAGTAGAGGATACAGAAGAACGGATCTGTGAGCTGGACGAAAGACTAGAAGAAATCACCCAAGCTGAACAGGTAACAGAAAAAAGAATTAAAAAGAGTGAGGACAGTCTAAGGGACCTCTGGGACAACATCAAGTGCACTATCATGCATGTTATAAGTGTCCCAGAAGGAGAAGAGTGAGACAAAGGGGCAGAGAATCTATTCCTAGAAATAATAGATGAAAACTTCCCTAACCTAAGGAAGGAAACAGACATCCAGGTACAGGAAGCACAGAGAGCACCAAACAAGATAAAACCAAAGAAGCCCACACCAAGACACATCATAATTAAAATGTCCAGAATTAAAGATAAAGAGAGGATCCTAAAAGCCACAAGAGAAAGACAAGTTACATACAAAGGAAACCCCATAAGGCTATCTGCTGACTTCTCAGCGGAAACCTTACAGGCTAGAAGAGAGTGGCACGATATATTTAAAGTGCTAAAAGGAAAAAACTTACAGCCAAGAATACTCTACCCAGCAAGGTTATCATTCAAAATGGAAGGATAGATAAAAAGTTTCCCAGACAAGCAAAAATTAAAAGACTTTCTCACCAAGAAACCAGTACTACAAGAAATGTCAAAGGGACTTATTTAAGGGGAAAAGAGAAGACAACAAATAGGAAAAATACCTATTTCCATGATAAGATGGTAACGGATACAAATGCACAAAAAAGAGGTTAGATATGATATCAAAAACATAAAATGTCAGAGGAGGGGAGTTAAAGAGTAGAGCTTTAAGACAGAGGTCAAACTAAAGAGACCATCAGTTCTGTATATGGACCCCATGGTAATCACAAACCAGAAACCTATAATAAATACACAAAAAACTAAGAGAAAGGAACCCAAACATAATACTAAAGAAAGTCATCATACCACAAGGGAAGAGAGCAAGAGAAGAAGAAAGGAACAGAGAAAGACTACTAAAGCACTGAGAAAAAAAGTTAAAAAATGGCAATAGATACGTACGTATCAATAGCTACTTTAAAAGTCAATGGACTAAATGCTCCAATTAAAAGGCACAAGGTGGCTGACTGGATAAAAAAACAAGACCCATATATATGCTGCATACAAGAGACACACTTCAGACCTAAAGACACTCACAAACTGAAAGTGAAGGGATAGAAAGAGATACTCCACGCAAATGGCAATGAAAAGAAAGCTGGGGTAGCAATACTCATAGCAAACAAAATAGACTTTAAAACAAAAACTGTAAAAAGAGACAAATAAGGGCATTACATAACGATCAAGGGAACAATCTAACAAGAGAATATAACACCTGTAAATATCTATGCACCCAATGTAGGAGCACTTAAATATATAAAGCAATTATTCACAGACAGAAAAAGAGAAATAGACAGTAACACAATAATAGTAGGGGACTTTAACACTCCACTTACACCAACGGATAGATCATCCAAACAGAAGATCAATAAGGAAACATTGTCCTTAAATGACACACTAGAACAGATGGACCTAGTAGATATATACAGAACACTCCATCCAAAAACCGAAGAATACACGTTCTTTTCAAATGCACATGGAACATTCTCCAGGATTGATCACATATTAGACCACAAAACAAGTCTCCATAAATTTAAGAAGATTGAAATAATACCAAGCATCTTTTCTGACCACAATGTTATGAAACTGGAAATCAATTATAGAAAGAAAATCAGGAAAGCCACAAATATGTGGAGATTAAATAAAATGCTGCTGAACAATGATTGGGTCAATGAAGAAATCAAAGGAGAAATCAAAACATACCTGGAGACAAATGAAAATGAAAATACAACATGCCAGAATTTATGGGATACAGCAAAAGCGGTTAAGGAGGGAAGTTTATAGCGATACGGGCCTATCTCAACAAACAAGAAAAATCTCAAATAAACAATCTAACAATGCACCTAAAGGAACTGGAAAAAGAAGAACAAACAAACCCCAAAATCAGTAGAAGAAGGGAAATAATAAAAATCAGAGCAGAAATAAATAAAATAGAGACTAAATAATCAATAGAAAAAATTAATAAAACCAAGAGCTGGTTCTTTGAAAAGATAAACAAAATTGACAAACCTTTAGCTAGACTTACCAAGAAAAAAAGAGAGAAGGCTCAAATAAATAAAATCAGAAATGAAAGAGGAGAAATTACAACGGACACCTCAGAAATACAAAAGATTATAAGAGAATACTATGAAAAACTATATGCCAACCACTTCGACAATCTGGAAGAAACGGATAAATTCTTACAATCACACAATCTTCCAAAGCTGGATCAAGAAGAAATAGAGAATTTGAATAGACCAATCACCAGTAAAGAGATCGAAACTGTAATCCAAAACCTCCCCAAAAATAAAAGTCCAGGACCAGACGGCTTCCCTGGTGAATTCTACCAAACATTCAAAGAAGACTTAATACCTATCCTTCTCAAACTCTTCCAACAAATTGAGGAGGGGGAGAAGCTCCCTAACTCATTCTACGAAGCCGACATTACCCTGATACCAAAACCAGACAAGGACAACACAAATAAAGAAAATTACAGGCCAATATCACTGATGAACATCAAAGCAAAAATGCTTAACAAAATATTAGCAAATCACATACAACAATACATTAAAAAGATTATACACCATGATCAAGTGGGATTTATTCCAGGTATGCGTGGATGGTTCAACATTCAGAAATCAATCAACGTGATAAACCACATTAATAAAATGAAGAATAAAAATCACATGATCATCTCAATAGATGCAGAGAAAGCATTTGACAAGATAGAGCATCCATTTATGATAAAAATTCTGAATAAAATGGGTATAGAAGGAAAGTATTTCAACATAATAAAGGCCATATATGACAAACCCACAGCTAATATCATCCTCAATGGTGAAAAACTGAAAGCTGTCCCTCTAAGAACAGGAATCAAACAAGGATGCCCACTTTCACCACTCCTATTTAACATAGTATTGGAAGTCCTAACCAGAGGAATCAGGCAAGAAAAAGAAAAAAAACGGATCTAAACTGGAAAGAAAGAAGTGAAACTGTCACTATTTGCAGATGACATGATTTTATATATAGAAAACCCTAAAGAATCCACCAAAAACCTTTTTAAAGTGATAAACGAATATGGTAAATTTGCAGGATACAAAATCAACATACAAAAATCAGTTGTGTTTCTATACACTAACAACGAAGTAAAAGAAAGTCTCTTCAACGAATGGTGTTGAGAAAACTGTATAGCCACATGCAAAAAAATGAAAGTAGACCTTTACCTTACACCATACACAAAAATTAACTCCAAATGGATTACAGACTTGAATGTAAGACCTGAAACTATGAAACTTCTAGAGGAAAACATAGGCAGTACGCTCTTCGACATCGGTCTTAGCAACACATTTTCAAGCACCATGTCTGACCGGGCAAGAGAAACAATAGAAAAAATTAAAAAATGGGACTACATCAAACTAAAAAGCTTCTGCACAGCAAAGGAAACCATCAACAAAATGAAAATACAACCTAACAATTGGGAGAAGACACTTGCAAACCATACATCTGATAAGGGGTTAATCTCCAAAATATATAAAGAACTCATGCACCTCAACAACAAAAAAACTAACAACCCAATTAAAAAATGGGCAAAAGACCTGAACAGACATTTCTCCAAAGAAAATAGACAGATGGCCAACAGGCACATGAAAAGATGTTCAACATCATTAACTATCAGGGAAACGCAAATCAAAACTACAATGAGATATCACCTCAAGCCCGTCAGAATGGCTATAATTAACAAGACAGGAAACAACACGTGTTGGAGAGGATGTGGAAAGAAGGGAACTCTCATACACTGCTGGTGGGAGTGCAAACTGGTGTAGCCACTATGGAAAACAGTATGGAGATTCCTCAAAAAATTAAGAATAGAACTACCATACGATCCAGCTATTCCACTGCTGGGTATTTACCCAAAGAACGTGAAAACACCAGTGTGTAAAGATACATGCACCCCTGTGTTCATTGCAGCTTTATTCACAATAGCCAAGACTCGGAAGCAACCTAAGTGCCCATCAAGGGACGAATGGATAAAGAAGTATATATACTTCATTGGTATATATACACAATGGAATACTACTCAGTCATAAGAAATGATGAAATCCAGTCATTAGTGCCAACATGGATGGACATTGAGGGTATTATGCAAAGTGAAATAAGTCAGAGGGAGAAGGTCAAATACCATGATTTCACTCATTAAGTAGTAGATAATAGCAACAACAAACAAACACGTAGAGACAGAGATCGGATTGGTGGCTACCAAAGGGGAAGGAGGAAGGGGAAGGAGGAGAGCAAAAGGGATAGTTAGGCACATGTGTGTGGTGATGGATTGTAATTAGTATTTGGGTGGTGAACATGAGAACATGATGTACTCCATGCAGAAATAGAAGTATAATGATGTACACCTGAAATTTATACAATGTTATAAACCAGTTACTGCAATAAACAAAAAATTCAAAAAAACTAAAAAACAGAAAGATAAACCAGTTACTGCAATAAAGAAAAAATTCAAAAAAACTAAAAAACAGAAAGATATGTTAAGTAGTGTTATAGCCTATTTTATTAGTGGCATTGTTGTTTTATAAATGAAATATTTAGAACATAAAATATTTTAGGATACACATTGCTTCTTTTTAACCCTATTTGACAAATCATGAACAATGTCTAGGCTTTCTTTTCTTCCCTAATTCATAAACCACAGTTACTCTAAAGAAAGCAAACTCAATTCCATAATTAAAAATCAATATAAGTATGCCAAGATGATGTCACCAATTTAAAGGACAATAGAAAGTTTGAAAGTTGACTATATCAGAGAAGAGCATTCACTCGAGTCTGAAATATTGTGAATAAATAATTTCTGAAACTTATTTTCTCTCAGAGGAAAGCCAACAGTTACTTGGCAAAGGGAAGAAAGGAGCAATATATATGGTCATAAAATTTTCATATTATATGAATATAGCTGACATAAACAAAGGGTTGAAAATCTGGAGGCTGAGAACACAATGATTTCAAGCTTTTATTTTTTCTTTATTTCATCTCAATTTGTACTTCATTTCATGGCAGATATTATTACGCATAAATATCTAGCATTAAGACTGACAGGAAATATGAAAACTTCCTGGGAGGGGTTAGAGATATTTAAATTATAGTCACCATCATCAGTTTTTCAATCTTTACAGGCACTTTACATCAATAAGGCATCCTGATTTCTTATTTTTTTTTTTAATTTTTTGTTTATTGCAGTAACATTGGTTTATAACATTGTATAAATTTCAGGTGTACATCATTGTACTTCTATTTCTGCATAGATTACATCATGTTCACCACCCAAATACAAATTACAACCCATCACCACACACATGTACCGAATTATCCCTTTCACCCTCCTTCCTCCCCCCTTCCCCTCTGGTAACCACCAATCCAATCTCTGTCCCTATGTGTTTGTTTATTGTTGTTATTATCTACTACTTAATGAAGGAAATCATACGGTATTTGACCTTCTCCCTCTGACTTATTTCACTTTGCATTATACCCTCAATGTCCATCCATGTTGTCACAAACGGCTGGTACATGCACCCCTGTGTTCATTGCACCGTTATTCACAATAGCCAAGACTTGGAAGCAACATAAGTGCCCATCAAGGGATGAATGGATAAAGAAGATGTGGTATATATACACAATGGCATCCTGATTTCTTGATGTATTTTGCTTATTTCCAAACATCTGTAACTGTATGTATGTATACTATAACTGCTATTCTGAGTAAGTAGTAAATAGGATGAAATTATAAACCAGTCTTTTTTATTTCCTGGGTAGAAGTTAAAATCCAATGCACTTTGACAACCCCCAACCCCCAACCTGGGGGTAAAAAAAAAAACAATTCTTCTAAGTCTAAGACTTTAAAGAAATGGGCAGAGGAGACTATCTGTAACTCACAAGCAACTAGTGGCTCTCTTAAAAGAAATCCTCCTCAAAAATACTTTCTCTTGATTCTTTTACAGCCTTGTTTTCAGTTGTAGTCCTGACAAACTCATTTGTACCCACACTACGGTAACGTGCAAGTTCTAGGTTGTCTACCACATAATTTTCTTTAGTATCTGTCATTTTTCATATTTTGATGCATCAGTTAAATTTTCTATTTTATCATGTTGCATATCATAAAGCTGACATGATTGAGGACATCTGAGATAGTCCAGTATAAGAGATAAAAACCATAAAGCATTAATATATATTTGTGGACTATATAGGGGAGGAAAACTTTTCCTCAGCTATCTTTGGGTCCCTAGTTGGGTTGAAATTTAAACAAAGACAGATTAACAGGAGAAACGCATCTGTATTTATTTACTATAAGTTTTACGTTGATACAAGAGCCGCCATAAAGAAATGAAGACTCAAAGAAATGGCCGCATCTTCGTTTTTTGTGCCAGGTGTGACGAAGAGTGGTCAGTGTGGAGAAATATGATAGGTCAAAGAGGATGACGTCAGTGTGGGAAACTGGGGGAAACATAGAAAAACCCTGTTTGTTCGGATTCTTCTCAGTGTCCCTTTGTCTTCAGAGATAAGGATGCCCCTTTCCTCAGGGTATAGAGAGGCTCTTCCCACATAAAGGTTTTACGATCTACTTAGGATATAAGGGCAAGAGGAAGATTTGCTGTTTCTACTACTTTCTCAAACTTCTTCAGCTTAAAGTAGTCAGTATGGTAAGGTGCCATATTTTGTGGTAGTGTGTCTTGAAACTCATCGTTTAACATATGCTATGTAAGAAAATTCTTAGCATACATAGAAAAAGAATAAGTGATTAAAGTTATCAAGGATATTTTAATGAGGAAGAAAGTTTTGAGCACGCGTTTTGAAGACAGGTGGAAAGGAAGGAAACAGATGGCCCTCAGGCTCATACAGAGACGTACCCTTGTCCCAGCTCTGTGCACCCCCACCACTCCTGTGATTTTATTCACTCACAGTTGAGCACACTTTTTTTCTCCCTCTCTCTCAACACACACACTCTCTTAAAAATAACCTCTTTTTTATCTGCTTTATTGTGATGCTTTTAACCTCAGAACAAAGAGTAAATAATTTATCTTCCACATCTTCTTTATTGGACTATAACCCAAAATATTGAAATTAATTTTAAAATAGCCAAATAATATAAAGAAAAACATAATTTTAACTTTCTTTGTATAAATAATGATGGGATTTTTAAAAATATAAAAACTCCTGTAGTATCTTATAACACCATCCAGGATAAAGATTGTGTGCTTGTGTGCACATGCTGTGTACATGTGCATGTGTTTGGATGTGTGTATGGGTATGCATATGTATATTTTTAAGGATATGTATAGCAGGAGAGTCCCTAAAAGGGTGTGAGACAATGAGCAACTCAACTAGCAAACTAGGGCAGTCCCACCAAAGAAAAGTGCTCTAGAAAAAAGGCTACATGGGGCTCATTCTTTAAATTTGTTTTTTGGCATACCATTAAAGACAAAAAACAGAAAACCCTGAGGTTTACTGATTTTCAGAAAAGCGGTAGCCCCGGTAGTCCTCTTATAGGATCAGAATATATCTGTATTATTTTGGGGAGGAGTGATATTTGTTTTCATATCATAGAATTTATTAGATGATTTCAGCAGAATTTTTTTTTAGTTTGTGATTTAAATGCATGAAAACCAAATTCATACTTTCATACCTCTAGGTAGAGGTTAACGAATCTTGAGATGCTATAAAAATGACAGTAATTTTCTTTCATACAATGATAATAGGAGAACAAAGGTGATCCTTTGAAAATAAATGCCACTTTTCACCTAGGCTTCTGTTTGGTGCCAAAAAGCTGAGGAAAATATGCAGAACATTCTATTCATATATCTATTCTTCCCACCGGTCTCCATGAACTCATATTTTTTGTCATATGTTATCTGTACTCTTCTGTCCCCCCTTTAACCAACTAGTTTAATATGATCGAGGGCAATGGTCCCCTGTAGTACATGAAATAGTTAATAAGTTTTTGGAACTTGATGTGCTTGCGCTAAGTAAAAAAGGCAGCTAAGATACTGGCAGAGTTTGGGAAATAGAGTTCCCATGAAGAACTCCACATTCCCAGATGGCTAAAAGCACTTGAAACATGTGTCCATATTCAGCAGGAGATATTTAGGCTTATTGGTGCTTCTAGGCGATTGTTGTCGAAATAATAATGTTAAGTCATGGATAAATATTGTAAATCTGCACAAATCATTTATCATAAAATGGATGCATTTGTAGCGATAGTGTAAATAAAACAGACATTTTTAAAGAAAATGTGAATTTTGTGCATTTATTGCACATGTCGTATCATAGTTTATGCCATTCTGGATATTGTTTAATCCTCCAAAGAGGTTAATATGTGTTCTCCTCTTGAATTGCCATATACACAGCAAAGGTAAACAGTCCTCCTTCTCATAGGATGGATATAGCTGTTAAATTCTGACTCAGACAGAATTTCAATGGCAGAGATTTATCCAGAGTCCTCTCCATTCAGAATGGTACCTGCTTGTTATAAAACATTGCATTATATAACACTTAAAATCCTCCCATCTTCCTCGCTCTCCCTCTTCTCCCCCAGCCATCTCTATCTCTCTCACTTTTTTTTCATATTAACTAAAAAAAGAAACTATCCATACTAAAGTATTCCTAAAGTGTAGTTTTCTGAACTTTGAGTTGAGAAGTTGTTTAGAATCAACTCAGGAAAATTTAATGGAGGGAAAAATAAGACTTGCTCTAAAATTAGGTTCCCTAATTTAATTGTCCACATTAGTTTTTAATCATATTCTTAATTATGCCTTATGAAAAATATAATATTCTTACAGGAAAAAAATCCAGGATATTCTAGGAAATGAGCACTCACACTATTACATAATTTTAATGCCATTTTTAAATTTCTAGAACAATAACATCCTATTAGCTTCAAAATGGGGGACTGAAGCATTTACAAAAGAGAATGGGAATTCTTGATATATAGCTTTCTTCAGCCAAAGAGATTGAGAATAGATTCTGATACCTTGAAAGTGTGGGAGGGAAGTAAAAGAAAGATGTTGATGAACTCTGTCATACTGAAGTCTTTGCCACAGAGGCTAAAGGTCACCTTGGGTATTCAGCTGCATTTGGTTGCTCACATGCTGGAGCGGGAAGGAACCATAGGTCAAATGTTTCCAGCACTATCAGAGCCTGTGCTGCCATTTTATAACAAACATTCTGTAATATACCTTTACACATAATTTCAAAAAGCATATGATGTCTTCATTTTTATGTAATGATGAGGAAAGGAATGCAACATTTAATAAAATAATATGTATTAATACGTAAATAATTGTGATCAGAGCAAATGTGGATGACAATGGTGCTTGACCTTGGGCTCCACACTTTTAGTCCAGAGATTCTGTTTTAAATAATCTGTAGGAGTTAGGATTTGTTAAGAACTTTCTAGAAGATTCTGATGTACAGCCATGTTGAGCTTCCTGGTATAAAATATGTGCAGAATTCCTTTGAAGGTGACAGCCGTGAATCCAGTTGGTACATACTGATGACTCGAATGGGACAAGCTATGTGGCATCACTGATGTGATGAAATGTAATGAAATCACTGAAATGATAAACACCTCTTGAAGATATTTCTAACAAAAAAACCTATTATCTTCCTTTGATTTTCTAGAAAATATTCATATTAAAACTCTATAATGAAGTCTGTATGTTTATATAAAAAAGGAATTTATGTTCTATTATCAGATGATGATACACAAATCTGTCATTATAATACTGGAAAAGATATCAGAGAACTGAAGAGGACACACATTCTAAGATGTTCAGTGACCTGGTTCCCACGACTATATCCCCAATTGTGGAGAAAAGCAAAAATGCCCCCGTAGCTCTGCAAACCACTCCTTAGGTAGTATTGTTGTTGAGAATCATAGGGCAAATCTACTGCATTAACAGAAAATATACTCCTTTCTAGAAATAAGTCATCTATGAAAAACATTACTTTAGTTACACTCTTTTTTCTTGTTTCCACTTACATAAGAGTAATCATTATATTTGCAGTTCTTCATTTTATGCACATCTAATTTATTTTCTTAACATTTGCTTCTCTAAACTAAAGGCAAGTTTTAAGGGCTCACTTTCTAATCCGAGCTATATATCAGCCACAACTTAATATAAAAAAAGGAAAAAAGTAGAGTTATATGGAAGTCTTATTTTTTGATCGCAATGTGGAAGCTTCTTTGTTTTTGTAGTTTGGATTAACCCACGCCAAACCATTGACATATTTGACTTATTACGTTAAATCTAAAAGCTGTATCTTCTTAGTTAGAGTTAATTGATATGTATATATTTATATAGCACCTTATATGCAATTTTAAAATTCTACATACCTATATATGATAATTCTCATTGTAGTAATGATAATTTCTCCAGTAATTAACATCATGTGGTTAATTGTTTCTTCAATATGGCTATGTTCCTAAGAAAATGTAGGAAACAATCTGGCAAATTATGATGCACATGTGTATCCTTCCTCCGTAGATGAAGGACCAGGACTGAAATAGATTTCACACTGAGATGCTAGCATAAGATGAACTGCAGTGTTCAATGACTGATTTTTATCTTGGACTGGATCCTCAGTAGTTTCTAGTTTATTTATCATGGAAAGGAAATATGTATGTGCAAATTAATGTAACAAGCCCTAATAATTGGCAGATTGTAGTCATTTTGTAGTGTTATTGGTTATTTTCTTGTAGATTAGCATTGTATTACCAATATCTCCCTGGTTTATAACTTCGATTATTGTATCTACTCTCCGGTAAGAAATGCAGAATGATCTCCTAGAGGTTACCACTTTAGAAGGAGATGAATTATTTGAAATTCCTCTCAAATGGTTGTTTAACAAGTTAATGTGTTTGTTTGCTAGTTGGTTGGTTGGTTTGCTGTTGACTTTTCCTTCCCTTTTGTGCAGTATTCACAATGTATGTTAAATGCTAACCTATTTAACAGATTTGATAAAGTGACTTTTCCTTGGAAACATTAAGCTCTGATCAACATACTCAATCTAGGGATTGAAAAATATAATTCTGGCAAATATGAAGGCAAATTTTTTTTTTTTTTTTTAGAAAATGAGAGGAATGCAGGCTTTTGAGTTAGTCAAAGTCTCAAACCCCAGCTCTCGGGAGTCTAAGAACATACACAGCCTTGGCAAGTTTTGTAACCACTCTAATCTTCATTTCCTCAACAGTGAAGTAGAAATAATATAGGTAGAGTCCCTGATATTTAGCAGATTCTCAATAAATGATAACTATTAATATGTATCAAAAATCACACATATTATGCTACAATGTGTCCCTAAACATTACAATTGCTATTTGAATATGAAAACTTATGATTTGCAAACTTCTGCTTATATGTATTTCATTTAAATGATAATTCTGAATGTATGCCTATGTATATTTTGTTTCAGAGATAATTTTGAATTTATGCCTATGTTTATTTTATTTAAATTACAATCCTTACTTAGGTTTATTAATTTATATCTCCATTTATTTTGCCTATACTTGAATGCTTCCTATAATGAGAATCTTAGGGTTGTTTTTTAATTAATATATTATATAGAACAGTGCTATTTTTATTTTATTTTATTTTATTTTTTTGCTGAGGAACTTTTGAACTGAGCTAACATCTGTTACCAATCTTCCTATTTGCTTGACATAGATTTGCCCTGAGCTAACATCTGTGCCAATCTTCCTCTATTTTGTATGCGGGTCACCACCACAACATGGCTGCTGATGAGTGGTGTAGGTCCACCCCTGGGAACCAAACCTGGACTGCCAAAGCAGAGTGTGCTGAACTTAACCACTAGGCCACAGGGATGACCCCAAGAACAATGCAATTTTTAAATAGCTCTTGAACAGATGATTGAAGATTTTACACTATTATTTAAAACACTGATTATTTAACCCTCCTTCATAAAAGACATACCGCAGGTTTTACTAAGCTACATGGGTAAATGTTTATGTTCATTTATTAAACAACTATTTATTGACCTCTTATGTATGAAAAGTTTTTTGCTTGAAATTCCTGTGTAACTTCCATTTTTGCTTAAGAGGCAGATATTGAACAACAAAGAGTGAAATTAGCTTATTAAAACTGTAGTAAATGCTATGAAAGCAATGCAGGATGCTATGAGAAGTTTATAATGGAGGATCTGACACAATTTGAAGGGAGTAGATAAAGTTATTCCCTTGTCACTGAAGAAAATATATCTGAATTGAGCTATGAATAATTTGCAGATATTAAGCAGGTGAACTGTGAGTGTGTTGAGAGGGGGAGTTCTAGGCAGAGGTACAAAACGGACCAATGTCTTGAGGTAGAAAGGAGAATAGCAAGACTGAGGATTGTCAAGAAGGCTACGGTAGCTGGGAAGCAAAGAGTGAAGTTTTGAGTTGTGTGAGAAGAGCCTGGCGATTTTTCAGGTGGAGGAATATAGGCTCCTGTAATGTTAAGGATTTCTTTTTTCTTTATCTCATGAGTAATACTGAGCCACTGGATTGTTTTAGGCAGGGGAAAAGTGGAATCCTAAGAATGGAAACAGAAAGGATATTTCAGTGTAGCTAGATAGGAGTAGTAACATACTAGAAATATTCAAATATAAAATTGATAGGACTTAATGAGTGAGAAAAAATGGTGTACGTACAAAAGGAGAACGAAACTTCTGGAAACCCAGGCTACACATTGAAGCTTTGTCTACAAATTCTGGAGCATTGACCATCCCTTGGGTCTAGCGCTCCACATATAGGTGATGTCATCTCTCCTTGGGATGAAAACCCCACAGAAAAGGCCCAAACATGTTCTGGTAGCAGGCTCCATGCTATTTGGACAGGAAATTTGGGGCTCTGGTAGCTAATGCATGGTCTGGAATAGGGTGGGTGGCACACTCTGGGTGGCTACATGCCTTTGACCCACTGACTCCTTGCCCTGTGAAAGGTGCAGGAGCAGACAAGGACCAGAGTGGGTTCTGTAAAGCATGGTGCCCAGGGCAAGTGCTACTGTTGGCAGAGTTATTTTTGGCCATTCTCCCAGTGTGTACTAATATCGCACCATGGTTTTGTATGGCGTCCCCTGGATGAGGTTGAGAAATTTTTCAGGTTTATTGGTTTTTGGGATATTCTCTTTTGAAAAGTGGCTGTTCAAGTCTTTGCACTTTTTTTTGCTAAGAGAATGCCTGTTTTTTTTTCTGATTTATATACATTCTGGATATAATCCCTTTGCTGGTTATTACAAATTCCTTCCCCCACTCTGTAGCTTTTCTTTTTACTCTCATAATGGTGTCACTTTAATGCAATCGGATTCATCACTTTCTCTCCATATAGTTATTGAGAAGCTTCTGATTTACCTTTAATACAAAGAGATGATATGGAAGTTATGTGCCTTGAATGAATATTATCTGAACAATCAAGCTCAACATATTCCTTTGCCTGCTTTTTCTAACAATTCCCTCATATGCTGTTGAATTGTTGTGAATTGCTCTGAGGTTACAACTGTTCCATTTGCTTCCATGCGATTCACTTGCCAACCTCAGCCTAGGAACATTGCATTCCTTCTTGCACGCATTACACACACACATTCATTCAGGCATGCTTATAAACTCACACACACATGTTCTCATATACACACTCAAGCACAAACTTATTTGCTGACTCACACACTCCAACACTCTTACATACATACACACACTCCCACTCTCACAAACACACACACACAAGCACAGTGTTTTCCTAGTTTAGAGCAACTGAGGGATTATTGACTCAGTAGTTTTTCTCTTCACAAAATTTTTAAAGATCTCTTTACTTATGAAATCATATTGATTCTAAAAGTTGCTTCCATATAGGAAATCTATCCTATCACCCACTCTAGTGCATCTACTGACATTGTCAGAGGAGCTGTTATGGCCAAAGCATCAGCTTTTTTCTAAAATAGCTTTATTCGGAGGCAGAGGGTGTTATTAGGACATGAGGTAGAAGTCAAGAGAAAATGTTTCTATATTAAATTTGCTTCAAATGAGTAAAATTGAATTACAAAGACAGTTCAACTTATAGCATGGGTTAAGTAGACTACGTCTGACTTGACCTAAGTATTGAACAACATTTTAAAACATCTTCTATACAGGAAAATACGTCATGATTTCCCAGGAAGTGATTTACAGGTGGACTTTATTATACAGAAATAAATATGTCCAAAGAATAAACTAGTCGTGACCTCGAAAGAATTCATTAAATATTTAGCAAGCCTACTTTTTTGTCATTCAACCTGGAATGTTAATTATCAAAGTGTTATTTAAAGTGCAAGCAGGCATTTCTTGTAAGTCCAAACGTCTATGAAGGGAAGTAGCGATGTAGAAGATACAAAGGGATTTAAGAACATGGCATGTGCTTTATGAACCCAAGAAAAGACAGATTGCAATTTCCCATTCTTAAAACATCCCCTGTGTTCATATCTCTGCCGGGTCTCTTGAATTTACTATATGGATTTCATGACAGCTGTAAGCGGCAAGGTTAAACAGGGGCGACAAGTCGGCCTGCATTTCATGCTAGATTGTTCCTAGAATGTTTGCTTTTGTTCTGTTGTTTGCTTTTGGTTAAGAGCTGGGCCCTTGAGGTTCACCAAGATATACCCTAGAGTCTGTTGTGCTTCCACCTTATCACCTGACAGCACTGATTGTATAGTATAATTAAAAGTCAAAGCCAGCTTTTGGGATATATACTCTAATGAAGGAGCCATCTGAAATTAGGACTTAAATAATGAAGGGTTCAGGGATGTGGAGGCTGGTATTTGTTATGCATTTTAATAGCAGAAGTTTGCAGCTAATTGGAGGCTAACTAAACCCCTTGGACATGTTTCAAGTCACATCAGTTAATTTTGCTCCCCAAGGAACCTGATAGGACATTCAGCTTAGTATTGGTTTTTTCTATCTTAATTACCACATTGAGTTGTGCTAACATAGATTTACTTTGGAGACATGTTCTATGATTATAACCAGCCAAATATTGTTGGCATTTGTTTTCCACTCTATGAGCATCTGACTTTAACTCGACGTTTAAAAATAATTGTCAATTTAAAGATAAATTCCAAATATTTTGAAATCATTGAAATATCATTAAAGTACGCAATTGGTAGAAATTTATATTTATCGAATACTGAGAGAATTTCAAAATGTGCAAATGACAACTCAAATGTTACTTCAAAGATTAGATTTGCGTTTTCATATTTTCTATATTTAATTGATTTTAAGCCATGATGTAGTGGATTTAGCTGATAAATACATGCTCAGATAGAGTGTACAAAATCTTCTAAATAATAGAAAAAGCTAAAAATGAGATTAACTCTGAGGAGCATTGTATACTCTTCTTTGAAGCAGAGTTTTAGTTAGGAAATTGTGTAAGTTTTATTTGCTACACTTGAAATTTCTAAGATATTTTGTAAAATATTTTGCAAAGCAGGTCACAAAACCTCATGGGTTAATACAGATGAAACAAAAGCAGCAGATTTTCTGGTGTGAGAATTTTGAATATAAGACTAATTTATATTTTAGCATTGAAAAATGTTTTTAAAACTGATATTTGTGCTAAATTTTTATCATTTTAAATAATGTTTTTTACTTAAAATACTTTGGCTCCATTGCAAAAATAAGATGTTTTGGCTTAAAATTGGATTAAGATAATTGTTGAAATGAATATTCTCATCATTTTGTATATAGTTTGATAATGTAAAATTGTGATATTTCATTTGAAATGTCACAAAGCTGACCACAAAAATTTTTTCCGTTTTTTTCTTAGTTCTATGCCTGGGCCACATTGCTTGGAGTTAGACAAGCAATGATTTTGCTTCCAGAATTCTTATATAACATGAGGCCCAGGAACCATAGCCATCACTTCTTCTGAGTCCCTGATTTCCTTCCTTCACTTCCAAAAAGATATGAGAAAGGAGTAATATATGAAATTAAAGCCTATAAAAGCATCAGTTCTTACCTTGTGATGCTATTTTATTTTGTTTTGTTGCTAAGCATATTAAATATAATATTTTAGTACTATTTTATAGAGTAGAGTGAACTCTTGGTCTTAAGAGAATAAGGTATAAGCAGAATAGGTTATTGAGAGAGATTAAGTTCTAAATTAAAAAAAAAAAAAAACATGAAAATTCCATTCTGAATTCAATCTAAATAGTCCTGTTCAGTGTACTCACTTGTGGGCATAAATGAATAATCCTGCCCTCCATTTCTAATCAGAACACCCATTAAAATACTACCAGCAAAATAGTCACACAAAAACCTGGCAAAATTGAAAGAAAATGGATTACAGAAAAAAGATATTCCTAAATTCAAATACCACCTCAGTGTGAGTTTTGAAAATTACTTAGTTCTTAATCTTTGATTTCCTCATCTGGAAAAATGGGTAAAAATACTCAACGCATGGAATTGTTGAAGCTCTAAATGAGTTGATAATGCAAGACTCCTGGAAAATATATTAGTCCCTTTTTCTCTTCTATATAATAAATATTATCTTTCTTTCTCTATATATAAAAAGAACTTCTTAAGTCAGAAAACATTTAAGAGCTTTATTTTTATAAGCCATTTTTCAAAAAGACCATACCTAAAAAATTGTTCTTAAAAGGCTGAAAAATATCTTTTGCTTTTAAGTTCTCCAGCCAAGGATTTCTCCCACTTCAGTGGTGAATAGCCTTTATGAGGCTCCTTGTACGTAACTGAATTATCTCAGGCTGAATTTCTCTAGTCTCTCTACAATTGATCTGGAGAAAAGATGTCATCATTCTCTGTTCAAAAGCACTTTGCACACTCAGAGAATATTGTCCAGGTACTTCTCAGCTGTCTATAATTCTTGCTCAAAAATATTTTTTTAAAAATCGGAGAATAACAGTTTCAGGAAAAAATAAAAACAATAACAAACAAAACAAACAAACAACTGACAACCTTCCTGATTTCAGAGACTAAAATACCAGAGCCCAAATTTTGAGAAGGAAAATAGGTAAATGTATTTTTAAAAATCGTCTGTGGTCATGGCTCCCCAATGGCAATATATCTAAATGAAGTGAAAAAAATCACTTTGACATTTTAGATACTTTTTGTTTGTTTGTTTAATAGAAATTTATTACAGAAATTTAATAGAAATTTAGGGATGATATGTTAGTTTTTGAATCAAGCAGATCTGGGTTTGATTCTTTGCTCTTCTGTTTCTTCATGTTTAGAAGTTTGTTTATTAATGTCCACTTGTAGGTAGAAAGGCACATAGCTGATACAAAATGTATTTTGGCCTTCTACATTCTATACTTCAGACCGCTAAGAACACTTTCTACTCCTTTTTGTATTTGCTTTACTTTTTAACTAAATTCATCATTATCTGATGTAATTTCTCTCTCTCTCTCTGTCTCTCTCTTTTGCCATTTGAAGTGGCTTGTGGGCAAGAGAGAACAGAAGCTTCTTGTTTGTGAGTTACAGTAGCAAGGAGCCATTGGATTGGAAATCTCACTGCTTAAATTGGTCATTAGTTTCTATAAGAACTAAATGCCTACAAAATAGTGCAGTACTCACCTTCTTTTCCATCCTTCTAAGACTCTTGTATTATTATGTCTAAATCATTACACTTGTAATTTTTAATAGTTTATTCTAGGTATTTGTGCTAGGTACATGTCTGTTTGCTTATTTTTTTATTAATATCTTTGATAAGTTTGACAGGCAGCTTAGTTTTGTCTTTTTAAAAATTTAATTCCTCTTAAAAATTCATATACAATTTTAAATAATATAATTGGTTAGTTAACATTTTTGTGTGCAAGAAGACAATGTATTCTTCCTTTCTTATCCAAATTTAGCCTCCATCTTGAGTCTCCATGTAGTCCCTGATATTTCCTCTGCTAACCACAAAAAGAGCATAGCTCTACCTTCAAAACTCTCTATCTGTTTTTAATAATATTTTTAGCTATGTCATATAATTTAAATTGTACATTTAATTTCTCAGTAATTATAAGTTCCAAGTAAACAGACCTAATTTTCAAGAAAAGTGATATTAAAATAATATGTAAAATATTCTGATTTTAGTGAAAGAATGTGAAGAAAAATAACGAAAATTTTCTAAAGTGATAGCAAACATTTTCTTGGTATGGAACTGAGGTCAGTTTTGTAACTCAGGCTTTTCTATAGATACATTTCCTGTCATTCATTTGAAACTGTTATTTAAAATCCATCATTGGGCACTGGTTGACTTTCATGCAAAAGAAATGTTGTCAAACAAATTTTCTGGGAATTATTAAAAATGTATTTAATTTCACGCAGGAAATTTTGATAATACACAAAGAGTTTTGACTCTTCTTGTGGATATTAATATTTCAGATTAAATATGAGTATATTCTTTACTGTGCATTCGTAGAGATATTTTAAATTTACCCTGCATGGATTAATTGCTTTTAAGGTCACTTGCTCTTTTGAAGGTTTCCAACTCACGCATTCCTCTGCTTTTCCCTCCAGGAGACAGTCCCCCTGGCTCCTCCAACTTTCCCTTCAAAAGCTTACCTGTGTGTTAGGAAGCAGATCAAAATCCACCTCTACTGGGCTTTCTTTCCTGATCCACTGAAGACAAAGCCACAGATGAGAAGTGACTTCTCCCTCTTTTAAACTCTCATAACATTGTATCTGGCATTTCCTTTAAGGATATTTATCATGTTTGGAACATTCTCAAATTCTCCTTTAAGTGTGTAAGTCCTTAAGGGGCCATTTCTTATTGAATGTGTATCTCCTGGATGGCTTCATTCAATGTTTTGTACATTGTGCGTAGTCAGGATATTTTGGTTGAAATAAATCATAGCAAGAATAACACACTAACATTTTTTAAGACATCTTGAAAGTTATTTGATAAATGTTTATCTAATCACTATCTATTTCAAGAAACACAACCATAAATCAAGTACCTTTACTTAATATACAAAAACATTTAAAGAATAGACAAATTCTTGGGATGAACACAAGACTCTTTATAAAAATGTGTCTATGTTATTAGATTTGGGTAATTCCAAAGAATATGAAACATTCCATATCTAATTTTTCTGGCAGAATATTCCAAAATATACGGACATATCACTGTGAAATTTGAAGACCAATGAAGTGATACTTACAATATCAATGTTTTCAATCTATAAGTGAGACCAATCTTTGTAAAGACCACAGATCCAACAAATATTCATGGGAAAAGTCACAGAGATTTAACATAAAGAAAAAATTAAGTTTGACTTTAAAATTAAATTGTATACTTGATCAGGATCTAGTGACAAAAAGGAAAGAAGGGTAGGAGCCAAGAGAGAAACAGCATCTTCGGTATATATGTATTTTTTGCATGTGAGATTCTGGTCAGTGGAGTTTGAGACAATCGCTAAATCAGATAACTCACATGAGGCACTAGAGCACTGAAGGAATTACTGTAGACAGGACAAAAGTGCAAACTGAGTTTTCATTTATACAAAAGCAACCATAAATTCTATTAATGTTTTGTTTTAAAGCAAAAAGATATAGCATTTAAGAGAAAAAAGTCAAGGTTAATGTTGTTTCATATGGCAAATAGGATATCATTTTATCTCCACATGGTACCATATATTAAATATTTAAAATACCATTAGATCTGAGTACGAGGTTGAATAAAAGGGTAAAATTTAAAATTCTATTTAATTTTATTTAAATATAGTTCAGAAATTTTGATAGGACAGAGACTGATTAGGATTTTAAAGCCCATGGTCAATGCAAACATACTGTGGACATGGTGAAGAGCCAGCTTTATATCTCTATGGAATTATCTCAATGGATTATGTATATCATATATTTTAAAAAGTGACAGAGCTAGAATTGAAACCTGTGGATTGAAGGGCCAATGTATCAAAATATACAAGCTTGAATACTAACCCGCTTTCATGAAAGTGACACGGTTTCTAGGCCAATTCTTTTATTCAGTAATATTAGCAGTCCAGTTCCAGCAGTATTCTACTGCATGAGGATAACTCTCACGACTGCTTTGCATCTCTTTCTGAAAAGCTACAAAAATATATAAAATCATAAAAGTTTTTCTTAATTGCTAAAACTTTCAAAAAACCTATTTATTAGTAGTGTGCTGATATTTTTCAATTGCATATTAGCCAAGTTCCTTAATATGTTAGGTTATTTGCCACGTAAATCTGCTCACCAGGTGTTGTAGAGAAAGTGGGTTTTACCATTCTCCTTCACTTACGTAATCATGTTGGTTCAACCCTGGGAAGAAAATATGGAAACTGTGTATCATTTTTCTGTACTCTCAAGATTAATTTGGGGTCCATTTTATTAAAAATTTAACAAGTATGAAGTAAATACTTTAATGACAGAAATATTGAGTTAATTGAAAAAAGTCATCAGGATCATAAAGCGATACACATGTAATTTTCTACATTTGTTCAATAGAGATATGCTAGTTAACCATCTTATTCTCCCTCCAAAGAGGAATGTAAATAGGTCCCAAGTGTAGAGACAGATGAGAAATTTGAGTATTGTGGAATATAATTGGCTACATCTTGCAAAGCATAAAATGCTTATCATGTAAATGGATCGGTATAAACACACACATACACACACACATGTACACATGCACGTCTATATATCTATCTATACCTATATATATATAGAAAGAAAAGGAACATATGCTTTGTTACATGGACCATACCTTTATTTTGAAATGTTACTTATTTGCAAGTTCAAGAAAAACAGTCAATGTTCCACACTTTCCATTTTATCTATCATGGCTTCTTTACAGTTTAGTTTTTATCAGTTGAATTGGGCCCTATAACTGTTCTTGCACTGTCAGTCTAGCAATGGTAATGCAGACCTACTGTTACTATCCCCTAGTACTGCCCTTATTATTTCCCTGGACTACACCCTGTCTACACCAGTGAAAGCAGTTCCTTTATCAGTTGCTCTTCAAACGACCTACATTGAAGATGTCATTTGTTTCCTACCAGGACACTCTTTGATCCAGGGGACCCTTAGAGGGTTTTAATCAGAGGATTTACAAAATCTGACATATAGGATCATTCTGCAGTTGTACTGAGAATAGAGAGAGGATTGAGGTGACAGGAATTGAATTGGATTAGTTAGGACGCTGTTATTATAACCCAGGTAAAAGATACAAGTGTAACTTTGTGTATCCATGTAGGTCATGAGATACAGTCACATACTAGATATTCATTTGAGAGTGCTACAAATGAATTTTTAAAATGTGGATGTGGGGTGTGAAAAAGAGAATGTAATGAGTAAGGGAATCAAAAATTTTGGTCTGAAAATATGGAAGCATGCAATTGCAAGTAGTTGAGATAGATAAAATTATAGGAACCATGTGTGGGTGTAAAATTTTGAGCTAAATTTAAGACATAGTAAGTTTGAGATGACTCTCACACTTCCAAGAAGAGATTATATGCATCACATTCCGGTTTGAATAGTCAATTGCTGAAGCATAAGAAAAAGTACACTTGAAATATGATTAGTAGTAGAGAAGGCGGCATCCGTTCCTTAAAGACGGCTTCTCCTATTTTTAAAAGAGGTATAGGCATGTACAGTAGCATAAGTTAACGATGATTAAATGGAGTAGATTGCATATTTGATTAAATTACCCAAATGAAACTAATAATTTCCTGTGGGTCTTATCCCTGACATACTTTCACTTTTAAAAAATTTATGTTATGACAGAATATTCATGATGATTTTATGTCTATATTTTCATTGTTAAAAATAAGAATCAGATAGTTCCTCCTCTGAGATTTTACAAATATATACGTTAACTGCTCTATTTAGCTTGGCCTGGAAATCATGAAAGAGGCAACAACAGGAGGAATCTGCAAGTTGGAACGAAGGATGTTAGACTGGTTAGTGACTCCGGTACTGAAGAAATAGCAAGGTGTCCTGGAATCTTACAACTTGCTCCACCACATCCCTCACCCAGGTAGAGAAGGAAACCCCGGCCCAGCTTCTCCCAAACCCAACCTAGCAGAATGAGGCAGCCCAGTAGATTCATTCCTCTTCCAGATCACATGGAGTCCCAGCAAAATTCCAGCTGGCAGATGCACCAGCAGGAGGAATCACACCACAAAAATAAGCCCTGCCCCATAAGTAATCTTTGCCCCTCTGGCCAGAGATTTCTCTCACCCATCCCTCACCAAGTCTCACCAGAGACTATAGGTGGGCCTGTGGCACTGCCAGGGGGATCTGGTGACAGAAAGAAGCCCAGTCGGGGAAGCATTCCTCATACCTGAGGCTAGAGAATCCCTTCTCCACCTACAGACAGTGGGAGGGCAGCCTAGGTTCCCAACACAACTAGCAGGCCAGACTAGGACCTAAATGGAGATAAGTTTCAATATTTCACTAGAAGTGGTAAAACATCTATGTCAGCAGACAACATCACAGTAAGTTATGTATATGTATATATAATAGCTGTAGCACCGCTAAAAAAATGACATAAAGCAATATGCTCAGAAACCCTACAAATAAATCAAGATGGAATCCTAAAAAATGTTCAAATAACCAAAAGGAAGACAAGAGAAAAAATAGAACAATAAAACATGGAAGATGTAAACAGAAAATAAATAATACAATGGCATATTTAAGCCCTATTCATATTTATTAAGGTATCAATAATTATCTGAAATATAAATAATATAAATACACCAATTAAAAGGAAAAGATTGACAGATGAATTTTTAAAAAATGACCATATTATATGTTGTCTACAAGAAACATATTTCAAATACAATAATATAAGTAAATTGAAAATAAAAGTATTGATAAATATATGCCATCTAAACATTATTCAACAACTATAAGAAAAAAATGGAAGTGGCTGTGCTCCTATCAAATAAAACAGACTAGATTTCAAAGAGAAGAAAATTATTAGAGGGGCATTACACAATGATAAAAGGATCAATAGGCCAAGGAGACATAAAGATCTTCACTGTGTACACACCAAAACAGAATCTTAAAATACATGAAACAGACAAGGACGGAGCTGTAGAAGTAACAGACAAATCCACAATTATAGTTGGTGACTTCAGCACCCACCACACTTTAGCAAAGTGATAGAACTAGACAGAAAATCAACAAGGATACAGGAGAATTCAGTAACAATATACACCAACCATATCTAAACCACATTTATACAACGCTCCATCCAACAACAGAAGACTCATTTTTTTCAAGCACTTATGGAACATCCACCAAGATAGACCAAATCCTGGACCATAAAACAAATCTCAACAAACTTAAAATAATTGAAGTCATATAAAAAATTTCTCTGATCAAAGTAGAATCAAATGAGAAATCAAGAGAAAGACAATGTAAAATTTACAAATATTTGGAAATTAAACAAAAAACTTCAAATAATCAATAGTCCAAAGAGACTGTCCAAAAGGTAACAATATATAAAACTAAATGATAATGAATATACAACATATCAAAGTGTGTGGTATGAAGCTTAAAAAGTGCCGAAAAGGGAAATTTATAGCACTAAATGCCTACATTGGAAAAGAAGGAAGACATCAAATCAATAATCTATATGCCTCCTTCAAGAAATTAGGAAAAAAAGAGCAATATAAACCTAAAGCAAGCAAAAGAAAGTAAAAAATAGAGATAGGAGGAGAAATTGGTGAAATTGAAAATCAGAGAACATCAATGCAACAAAAAGCTAGTTCTTCCAAAAAATGTATTAAATTGACGAACCTCTAGTAAAAGTGATGAGGTAAAAAGAGAGAAGACACATATTGTCATTATAAGGAATGACATCGTTACAAATAGTGCAATCATTAAAAGGATAATAAGGGAATACTATGAACACATTTATGCTCATAAATTCAAAAACTTACAAGATATGGACTGATTCATTGAAAACCACAAACTATCAAAACTTGGACTAAATTAAATGGATAAACTATTAAAGAATTTGAATATTTAATTAAAAAGCTTCCAAAAAGGAATCTTCAGCCCCAGATGTATTCACTGGAGAATTCTTCCAGACATTAAAGAACCAACACTAATTTATAAAAACTCTTCCAGAAAACAGAGGAAGGAAATTCAGGAAGGAACACTTTCATCTCATTCTGTAAGCACACTATTAATTTATCAATATACCAAAACAACACATAGACAGTACAATAAAAGAAAAAATAGGAAAAGAAAATGACAGGCTAATATATCTCATGAACATAGACACAATAAAACCTCAACAAAATGTTAGCAAATTCAATCCAGCAGTGTATAAAAAGAACTAAATATCATGACGAAATGTGTTTTATTCCTGGAAAGCAGAACTGGTTTAACATTTGAAAATCAATCAATGTAATCCATCATATCAACAAAGTAAAGAAGAAAAACAAATGATCATAGCAATTGAAAGAAAAAATAATTAACAAAATCGAACACCCAATAAGCAACTAGACAAATCAAGAGTAGAAAAACCAACTCCATTTTTAAAGAGAATCTAGAAAAAATCCTACATGTGACATTATTTAATGGTTAAAGGCTGAAACTTACCTCAAAAGATCAGGAACAAAACAAAAATGACCGCTCTCAACACTCTTTACTCAACACTCATACTCAACATAGGTCTGGAAGTTCTAGCCACCATCATAAGACAAGAACAAAAAATAAGAGGCATCTAGATTGCAAAGAAAGAAGTAAAATTGTTCCTATTTGCAGATGATAAGATTATCTATCTAGAAAATCCCAAGGAGGCTCCAAAGACAAAGACAAAACAAAAAAATCTCTAGAATTAATAAATCAGTTCAGCGAGTTTTCAGTATACAAGATCAACACAAAAAATTCAATTGCATTTCTATATACCAACAATTAACATGTAGAAACCAAAATTACAAACACATACCATTTATAAATGCCCCAAATAAAATGAAATCATTAGGTAAAATCCTAACAACACACATAGTGAACCTGTATGCTGTATAAAATGCTGATGAAATAAATCAAAGAAAACCGAAATAAATGGAGAAATATACAATGTTAATGAATTGGTTGACTTGATCTAATAATTCTCCCCAAACTAATCTCTAAGTTTAATACAATTTCTATCAAAATTCCAGTAAGCTTTTTTTTAAATGTAAATAGACAACCCTATACTAAAATATATATGGAAAGGCAAAGGCACCAGAATATGTAAAGCAATCTGTAACAAATATTTATGGCAGCTTTATTTGCAATGGCCAAAAAGGGGAAATAAACTAAATGTTCTTCAATGGGCGAATGCTAAAAACAAAACGTAGTACCTCTATGTCCTGGAATACTACTCTGCAATAAAAAAGGAATTAACTGTTGAAACACAGGGCAAAAACTTGAATGTATCTCAAGGGAATTATACTGAATGAAAAAAACCAATCTCATAAGGTTAAATGCTTTATGATTCTATTTATACATCATTCCTCAAATTACAAGATTATATTTACAGAGAACAGATTAGTAGTTACCAGAGGTTAGTAACGAGGTTAGGTGCGTATGACTATAAGTGGACAAAATGGGATTTTTCTTGAGATGAAATGGTTCTGTATCTTGACTGCAGTGTTGATTACAAGAATCCACGTGTCCTAAAACTAAACATACACACACACACACATACATACACAAATGAGTGTGAATAAAACTGGTGAAAACTGGGCCGACCCCGTGGCTTAGTGGTTGAGTGCCCGCGCTCCGCTGCTGGTGGCCCGGGTTTGGATCCCAACGCACCGCTTCTCCGGCCATGCTGAGGCCGAATCCCACATACAGCAACTAGAAGGATGTGCAGCTATGACAGACAACTATCTACTGGGGCTTTGGGGGAAAAATAAATAAATTAAATCTTAAAAAAAAAACAAAAACAAAAACAACTGGTGAAAACGGAATAAGATCAGTGGATTGTATCATTGCCAATTTCCTGGTTGTGATGCCATCTTATAGTTATGTAAGATGTTACCAATGGGGAAAACTGGTTAGAATATCTTTCTATATTATTTCATACAACTGCATGTAAATCTACAATTATCTCCAAATAATATGTAGAATAAAATAGATTATGATAAATAAAACTAAGTACATTGACATGGACCTCTTATTAATGATATTTGACGAATAAGGGAAATACTTCAATGCTTCTATCCAACACTCCAAATGCCTTCAGATCTGGAAATCAGGCAATTTCCAAAGTCTCCAGTTGATAATATGGGACTAGGAAAGCCCTATTTAGCTACTTCTTATGAAATGGCACGGGAACTTCTTTTTAGGACTAATCTTCTTTTTAGTAAATTTTTACCTACCAATTTAAGCTGTTGAACATTTTTGCTCAGTTTTAACCATATGTTTACTTTAGCTTTATGGTAGACAGAATTCTGAGATGGCCCCTAAGACTCTGGCCCCTTGTGAACACACATCTTCTCCTAGTTATTCAATCAAACACTAATCTAGGTGCTGCTGTGAAGGAACTTTGCAGATATAATTAGGGTCGTAAATAAGTGGACCTTATGAAATGGAGATTGTCTTTAGTGGCCTGACATAACCAGGCAAACTACTTAAAGATAGTGAGAATTTCCTGGCAAAAGAGATTTGAAGTGTGGGGAATTCTACTTGCGAGAGATTCTCCTTTGCTGAATTTGAAGAGGAAAACTACCCATGACATATACTATCTAGGAGCTGAGAGTGGTCCCTGGACAAGAGAAAGGACCCTCAAACCTAAACCTCAAGGAACTGAATTTTGCTAGCAATTACTTGAGCTTGAAAGACTTCAAACAATTGATGAGATCACAGCCCCTGCCAACCTGCATGGGCTTGGAAGACAACTCTGAGCAGAGAACCTGGTTATGCTGTGCCTGGACTTCTGATGGACAGAGCTATGAGACAATAGATGAATATTATTTTAAGCCACTAATTTGGTAATTTATTATGCAGTAATAGAGAAGTAATTTCTTGTACCTAACCCTTTTGGGCACAAGTGATGTTAAGTCCACATTGCGTTAGCTTAGGGAGAAGGAATTTACTGGATGCCCAGGTAACCATGCGAAGGGCAGGGGTGCTGCGCATCTAAGAGGCAACTGGGACCTGACACTCAAGTACCGCCAGGGCACGTTTTGAATCCGTCACTGCTCTCTACCTCTCTTTGTCGGCTTCACTGTCTCAGACCGGTTTCTTCCACGTAATGGGCAACACAGTTGATGATACCTTGCTAGTAGCAGTGTTCACAGTTTCAACACTAGTGAAATTCTCTCTTCCCTTGGCTTTTATCGAAGGTTTATCAGTATATTGGCCTCATCTGAGTCACACCGGCACGCTACGCTACAACAAGGCAAGCGTGGCTTCAGGAGAGATGACTGATTGACAACACAGTTGAGAACCACATGTTTAGCACACAAGCAAGATCCTGGGCCAAAAAATCTGTTTCTAGAAGTACAGGGAAATGCTGGGCAGAGAAAACAATAGAAACAATAGAAGCAAAAAATTATTCATTAACATATGTCAACTGCTATCTAAACCCTGAGGATATAGCTGGCAGGGGGCCTGCGTTCATAATGCTTATTTTCTAGAGAGTGGAGATAGATGACACACAAACGAAAAAGGATCTAATAAAATAATAAGTATTAATAAGTTCTAAGGAAAGCAACGACAGGATTTGGAGATACTCAGGTGACAGAGATGAGTCCATTTTCTCTCCTGATCAGTTTGCAAAGATTACATTTGGAATTATGGCTGAGAAATTCTGTTTCTTTGCAAGCAAACCTTTTCAGCATCCAAAGACTTGTGAAAGATCCAGATTTAATATAGCCAGTTTAAATGCTACATCTCTAGTCTCAAGTTTTTTCCTAAACTCCAGACTCAGATTCCAAAAATCAATGGAGCCCTGTTTCTAATAGTGGGTAAGAGTTTGCATAACTTAGTGATTACAAGTATAAAATCTGGAGTCAGATTACCTTGCTCTCAGCTGTGGCTTAAGGACTTTCTATCTAGTGATCTAGAAACTTCTTGGGGGAGTTAATGTAACTCTCTGCCTCAAAATTTCTCATTCTAAAATTGACATAATTATACTTATTTCATAGGGTTACCATGAGCATTCTACGGGATGATTAATATGTGTGAACCATAATGAAAGGTGCCTGGTACACAATAATTGTTGAAAATTCACTAGCTCTTGTAATGATAAACACGGCTCCAATTTATCCTGTACACTGTTGTTTACTGAGTATTAAAATATGCATATCCAAAACCACAATTTCATTTATGTGAATCAAAACAAAATAGAGAAATAATAAAAAATAAAGTACAAACAGCCCAATAATATATGTAGAAAAAGTTTCCACTTCACTAGAATTCAAATAACTGTTTATTTTAAAATAACAAATAGCTCCTCCTTTACACTTGTCCAAGTATGGAAGATATTTTAGATGAGAGAATAGTCTTAACTAATATCTAATAAAATAAAAAGTTTCAGTCATGACATGTTTATAGAGGAGAAAACCTCAGTAATTAAAATAATGTTTATTATAGATTTTCAAAAATATTAGCCTGTAATTATGTTATAATGGTGAATACAAGTAATTAAACTATAAAATTATGAATTAAGTATGACCCAGAGTACTTAAAAATATAAATAAAAGAAATCTGATGGGAAATAGTCCAAAATGTTAACTTGGTTTGCTGCTTGTTTCTGAAGAGTGACTTTTTCACCTTTTTTATATTTTATGCTTTTAAATTTTTTACAATAAGTATACATTATTTTATATTAAGAAAAATACTTTAAAAAATTAAGCTGGAAATATGTCCTTACAAACTACAGGATTCCAGGCATTTTGGTAGGGGCTGCAGAGGCAGATTCCTCCCTGGATATATAGAGCTGACATGCCAGGGAAGCCATTGAGGCTGCCCCTGGAGGACGTCATGACAGGGCATAGCCCCTGGAGGACAATTACCTCTCACATCCAGAGGATGGAGAATGGATGCCTGAAGTTTCAGTTCTGAGATCAGAAAGCCACAGCCACCCCCTGCGCTAGTCAGCACCCAAGAGATACAGAAGGCGTTCTGGTGTGGTTTTATTGGCCATTAAGGGAAAGTTTTCATTTTTCTTCTCAAATGTTTACTAAATGTAAGTCAATTTTTGTATTATTATTTTTAACGCTAGTCTTCATATCGAAACTCAAAAGCATTATTTTGATATAGATGTATACACACACACAAAATCACATCACATCATAATCAATGTCAGAAATTGGAATGCAAAACATATAGATTAAAATAAAGACTCTGTTTAGTAATGTCGTCTAAATTATAGCAGTTAGAGCAAAAATTGGATTATGTAGTTATATCATTGATTCAGTCAAAATTAATAAATCAGCCTTTCTTTGAAATACAGTATATTAACATTTTTCCTCAAATATGCTTTTATTTCCCTTCATACATCTTCATATTTTGTCCTATTCTGCCTCTCTCTTCTACAATTCCCTCTTACTGTATTGTCTTTTGAATTTTCTGCATGGAATACCCCAAGAAAAAGCAGAGGATGTTTGTGAATTTCCCAGAATCTCAAGATGAATTTCGTAACCTTCACTAATACCACTAATGCTACAATTAGACTGCTCAGAAGTGTCCCCTGCTACTTCAGGGAGCTTCATCAGATTTACTCTAGTCTTGCTTTCCCCCATGGGTATAGTACTCTTCTATGTATAGTGCTCTCCTCAGCAAGTAATCTTGATCTGAAGGAAGCTGAATTCTCACCTTCCACACTAAACTTGTTTGGTCTCACATACTTAATAAAACAGTACCTGACCTCCACCAAAACACAGCATTTCTGCAACATCTTCTTAACTTTGGACTGAAGGCAATATGGCCAATACTCCACTGATTTCCAAGACTGATTTGCCTGGTTGATCAAGTGTAGAGGTGGCTGTCTCCTTCTCCCTTCATTGCTTCATGAGTACACATGAGGTCAAGGGAAAGGAAAGCTTTCTCAATAAACAAGCTCTATTCTTCAGTCACTGCACTTGACAACCGCCATCTCCTGCTAGAGCCTCCTGATATACTCTCATTAACCTTGAAATGCCATAAACACATTCATTGTTTCATTAGTTTTTATTTGCTTTAACCATTACATTGCATTTTGGGATATTTCAAATCATTTATAAAACTTTATGTTTACATGATTGTTTTAAGCAAACATGTCTGTACTACATTACGTTATAAAACATGATGGGTAAATTTTAAACTTTTTTTCTAACATATTTTCTAAGCATAGTAACATTCACAAATTGTTTATTAAAATTTCCTTTAAGAGATCCACAATAAAATTCATGGACATTTAGACATGCTTAAATAATTCTCAGCATAAATGAGCGTTCAGTCATGCCTCATATGTTTTCCCATAAAACTATTACAATCTACCAGCAGCCCTAAGAACTCTACTTATGTGTACCAAAATTGCATTTGGTCTCTAAGAATTGCTTTTATCTCTACTGCATTGCCTTTTTCATCCCATAAATAGTTGTGACAAGTTATAACTTTTATATGGCCTGATTTCAATACTGCAAAAATTTTATCTGAAATATGGTTGTGTTCAAATCATTCACATAGGTCAACAACAACAAAAATATGTGTTGAGTGCCTACCAGGCACTGTTCTAGGTACTGATTTTTTTTTTCTTTAAAACTATTTTCTGAACTTGTAGAAATGTTGCTATATAACTTTTATAACTGAAAATACCCTTAAAGTATTTTCACAGTTTCTAGATATGGGGAAAGAAAGGTGTCATTATTACATTATTAGATTGGATGATTTTATTTTTCTCTTCGTTCATCATCCTATATGCTACTTTTCTAAGTTGTGAATCAGCAGTTAGGTGACGTCACCCTACTTTTTCACAGGAGACTTTCGTACCACTAAATTGATGCTACAACTATAGAGTCAAGAGTTATTTCTACATAGTTCTATTCATTATAGAATGTGCAGAATTTAATTACCACACAGAATGCAGATTTCCCCCAAGGGCACCCACTCTGGAAAATGTTTAACTGTAATCACAAGAAAATCTTCTTATCTTTATTATTTAAAACATCCATCATTAAAACTTTGGGTTTTCCTGAAATACTATTCCTTCCAGATCTCATTTCAGAAAAGTCATGCATGAAGAGAAAAATAATAAAACGGGTCTGAAAAAAAAATTTAGTTAAAAGTTATGAACACACTTTCATAGTCTGCCACTTACCATTGTCTCTGCAAACCAAGGACATTTTTTATGATTTTACAGTTATCTAATTTATTGTTTATGATATAGGGAAGTTCATTTATTCTCTAGGTGTTTGAGCTTTAACTATCTTGGTGAGATTTTTGTGATTTGCCCAACAAATTAAAAACAATTCAGGAAGAAGAAAGAAGGAAATAGGGAAATAAAGGGAGTCTGAAAAATCAGAAAATAGGAATATAGTTTGAGTAAAGCAACTCTAACAATAATATAAATATATTTTATCATGAGTCATTTGTCTTTGGTGTTATCTTTTTAAATAATAATAATAACTCATAGTAAAGTTCTAATTTCTCTCCAAGCTATTTTCAGATAAAAACACAAACAGAACTGATGAGGGAGTAAACAGTAATGGAGGACACCCAGTTTACTAAACGTTAATGATAAATAAGCACACAAGAGGCACGTACTTTCAGTAGAAAAGTAAGCATTTTCTAAGGTTATTAGATTTAAGACACTGTGTTTAAGCTCCAGAAAACTATCTGAAAGTTTAGAATTGCATTAAATATTAAATTTTAAGTTTTTGCATCACTTTGGAGAAACACAAAATACGGCTGGAATATGTAGTGTTATGGTGTTAATAACCTTGAGTGAGAGAGCAACTGAGGTCTACCAGCTTGTCAGTTAAAGACGGTTTTCCACACTGTTTTTTTTTTAATAAATTACCCTTTCATTTCTCTTTTATTAGCTAAATTTTGCAAAAATTGTAGTTCACCTGATGAAGTAGTTCATTTATTTTAGAGAGGTGTATACAACAATCTATGAAAGATAAAACCCTTTAAGCACCACAGGATCCTAAGCAGAAATGATATTCCTGACAGCAATCTAGCAATCAAGTCTTGCAAAACTGTAGCGTGGAAATTTTTTTTTTTATTTCTTCCTCTTATGGACATTTTCAATTAAATATAAAGATTTTTTGCTTCACACAGTGGTTTTAAATTGGCATTTCATCATTTTATGTATTGCTGGCACTGGCTCTGGGTTATTTAGCATTTATTAATAATTTCCATTTTGACCTTTCCCAGGTTTTGCTATTTATTAGGTGTTTTTGTACTATTGCAGAGATGACTGAGCAGAATTGGGGAATTTTTTTTCTGCCCCTTTTTAAAACTTCCTACTTTAACTTATTTTTACATTGACCTTTAAAGTTGGTATGTAGCTAAGATTTGAAGTTCTGTTTTAAAACCACCCTGCTGAAACATCAGACAATCCCAAAAGTTCTAAACAGATTGGTCGGCTGATGGCTGAAAGCTAAGGAAACCAGAAACAGGAAGAGAGAGTTGAGAAGGGAAAAAGGAGCGGAGAGATGTCAGTGGAGAGGAAGATCGCTGGCATATTTGCTGTTTGTTTTATGAATCATTACTGATGTAAGAAGGCAAGAAGCACACTGTGTGTAAATAAATTGTGTTTGACAGAAAGTGACTTCTGAACACATCCGGATGTATTTGGAGAATGGTCATTTTATTTTTCCATTTGTTTATTCTATCTGAATGCATCACCCTATTTTCATTTAGTTAATTTCATTAAACAGGTTATCTTTGTTCCAGGTTAAAAATCTGAGGGACCATCAGGTGTTAGGGATGAAGACATTGATTGGTTCATGTGTTATGCTTGGTTCTTGCTTAGAGTCTTAATGCCAGAGGTTACAAAATGGCTTTAAGAATAAAAGCTGTCTGACATGAGGTCGGAAGGATTATAATTCTTTTATTGCTTGTGGCCAATAAAAGTCACACACACTCCTAATTGTGTTCTGCTGAATCCCATAAGGTAGTAGAGTCATGCTTTCCTCCATTTGGAATTTCTTCCGACTGCTCATGTTTTACCAAGGCCTTGACATCCGCAAGAAACTATTTGTTACCTGCATTTTCTAATGGACAACAGTGTTCTCTTTTTCTTCATTCAAGTGTCATCCAGTGAAAGATGAAATCTCGTTTTTAATCAAGCAGCAAAGTGTAGCTGATTATATGTAACAAAATAGTTTGATGTTTATCGAGCTATTTAAAATAAAAAGGCATCATTGACTGAGATAAACTATAGTGTAAATAAGCCATGTGTAGCAAGAAAGTGGCCTACTATGTGATGGATGGTGCCAAAGAATTCAACTTTCATCAAAGAGCTATATTTTTTCTTTTAATGCAACATACCCTCTTTCTTCTCCTATCTTTGAAGTATGGAGAATGTATCTTTAGTTAAGCTTAGAAATATGCTTTTGAACCATGAGTGCTAAAATATTTGGCAAAACTCTGAAACATGTATACTATCTTTGTAAAAATTCATAACTTTTTGTTTATGTTGAATCTGGGTTTCAAAAGTGACTTCTCTAAACTTTGCTAGAGTATTCTGCCAGATATTCTGCTGGATACTTAGGAAGACACAGATATAAATCACAATGACTCACACGTGGAGCTCCTGCAGCCTAGGAGCTTATGTTTATCTTCCATTGATATTTGCTCTTTTATGGAAAGAGTTAATGTTCAGTATTAACTTTGGGAATATGAGTGTATGGAGGGAGGTAAGGGTCATATCTATTTGACTGCATTACCTGTTGTAACAGTAGAACTGAAATCTAATATCCTTTGTCATCACAATGATATTTTCTTTTTAAAAATAACTTATTGAGGTGATATCCACACACCATAAAATTAATCCTTTAAAAATGACCCTTAAGTAGCATTTAGTATATGCACAATGTTGTGCAACCAACATCTCTAGTTTCAAAGTATTTCTATCACTTCAAAGCAAAAACTTATATCCGTTAAGGGGCCGGCCAGGTGGCGCAAGTGGTTAAGTGCACGTGCTCTGCTGAGGCGGCCCAGGGTTCGCCAGTTTGGATCCCGGGCACACACTGGCGCACTTCTTGGCAAGCCATTCTGTGGCGGTGTCCCATGTAAAGTGGAGGAAGATGGTCATGGATGTTAGCCCAGGGCCTGTATTCCTCAGCAAAAAAAGAGGAGGATTGGCAGATGTTAGCACAGGGCTGATCTTCCTCACACACAAAAAAACAACAAAACTCATATCCATTAAGGAGTTCCTCCTCATTCCTCTATCCCCCCATACCCTAGCAGCCACCAATCTGAGTTCTGTCTCTATGATTTCATCTACTCTGGATATTTCATGCAAATGGAATCATACAATATGTGACCATTTTGTGCTTAGCTTCTTTCACTTAACATAACGTTTTAGAGGCTTATATTTTCTCCTAGGAAAACACCTATTCATTGCTAAATTATGCTCCTCCTCAAAATGTGTGCGAGTGGATATAACGAGAGCTATTAGTTCATACAGACTTGGGTCAAATCCCCAAGTTTTGAATTACAATATTGGGATATAGTGCATGTTATTTAACCTTTCTGAGCCATGTGTTCTTGCATGTAATTACAAAAGAAATGTCTGTCTAATAGGATAATTTTGAGGAATAAATGACATAATGTTTAAAAATTCACAAGATATAATAGTTCCTCAAATGAGGTTTATTCCATTTGGCTGTAGTAGAGAGCAAATTGTTGCATCCTCTTCAAAATTCAATCATTTAATTGATATTCACTCAGAAATATTTTTGTCAATACATCTTGCCATGCAGGTAAGTGAACAATAAATACCACTCATTTTGCATATATAGATTTTGTTATTATTTTGATTCCATATTTATGAAGATATTCTAACATTTTTACTACATAAATTTCTGTAAAAGCTTAGGTTAATGGAAGTTACTCTTAAAAAACTTCACAGCATCTCTGTTTGGTTTGGAGCCCATTTTGCTTGAATTGTAATGATTTTTTTCTGACCCATTTTATAAGATTTATTTTATATGTTAACAATGATGAAATTCTTTCATGGAAAACAATATACTTCTAAGGACAGAAATTTCAACAAAGCAAAGGTATGTTGGATCACAGGCTGTTTCTGCCTTACATGGAGACTGTTACTCAAGATTGTACACACAGTGAAACTTCTACCCAAGCTAAAGAAAAATCTATTTTATAGGCTTGATTATGACACGAAGGACAGCAGTGTTTTACCTTTACAAAATGGAGATCTGATATTTGGTCTTGAATAGGAAAATGGTCAAGCCTCAGCCTAATGTTATTTACGACTGCACCATGTTGTGGAGCAAAAGGACTCTAACTACAGATTGCAGTAATAAAGAATAAACACCTTAGTTATCTGTCCTTATCAAAGGGAGTTTGTCACTAACTAAAGCAAAAGACAATAAAAAAAAGTCAGGGACTGTTTTCTGGAAGTTTTAAATAGTGACTCTCTCTCCCCTGTGTCCAGGATATGTCTCTTTGTTGGTTTTGTTGTTCTTATTGGACACTTTCTTGGTTAAATTTAATTTGTATTGCTTCTTTTCTCCATATCACTATATCTATTTTAGTTCATTTCTTATTAGTTCATGACCCATTGATACATTTGTGGAAATTTTATCTGTTCTATAGAATTTTACATGACAATTTATTGAAATATCTGAAATTCCTTCAAAGTGCGTGAGAAATGAAATGTCTTCTTTTATACCGTTTTATAGATTTTTTTATGATCCTCCCTTAAGGAATATCACAAACACACACACACAGACACACACTCACTCTCATAAGGAAGAAAATAAATAGCATTCCCTGATTCCTAAACTAGAAAGTGAAACATAATTTCCCTCTTAGCTTGGTTGTATATTATCAGTGCTCAAGTCTTTTGTTTTTTCATAAAATGTCATTTCTGTGGGATGAATGACCACCTACAATCAAGTTATATTTCAAAACCACAGTTCCCTAATAAAGTACTTAATAGGTTGGTTTTCAAAGCTTGGAAAATAGTTATGGAACATATTTTCTACTGGCATTTACTCAAACCGCTTAGCTAGAGATTTCGTTTCTAAAGTAGAAATGATATCATGCAATGTGAACTGTATACAGTTAGTAATATAAATAAAGTGGGGGATATATCTTCCATACATATGCACCAGATGTATACATATTAAAAATATGTTAATTTTCATCCGTGAAAGTGTTTTATATATTCCACATCATACTTCATCAAATGATGTGTAATGATGAAATATATGCAGTTTTTAAATGAAACTTCAAAGGAAGATTATGTTAAAACTCATGTCTGCATGCTTATTATGCACTTCTCACCAATCTAAAAATTATTTAAAGGTTAGTTTTCCAATATAATTGCATGGCTAAGAGTTTAAAGTCATCATAACGCTAGAGAGCTGAAAAAATACTCTTCTAGCCTTGACAGATACAAGAGAAAGAGAAAGGAAGGAACTAATTTAAATCTTATAGAAATACAAATTAAAATAAAATAAATGGTCCCTTTGATGGTACACAAGCAACAAGATCAGTTTTGATGTCCCAAGTTAGAAAAAACTTTAAAAAGAATTAAGCTGTCATTTTGAATTGTAGCCAGAGAACGTTCTCCCTTCACTTTGAATGAAGCTACCAAGCCAGGAAAAGTAAGATAGGAGTCTGAATTGGGCTAACAATAGGTGAGATTTTCCAGAGTGTAAAAGTGGGATTATCTAATGTTTTAAAGACACATGCAGAGGATAATCTTAATATCAGAACTCAGAAAAAGACTAGTGCTGTATTGAAATTATCCCTAACTTAGGGATTCTGGATTTGAATTCGAAGAGCATTTTACAGCTGTGTCCTTTATGAAACCTTATCATAATTATGGGAGGAAAAATCGCACTGTCAACAATTGCGTGTGCGTGATGAGGCACTTATCTTCCGATGTTCAGTTGCCTTCTGCTTGTTAACCTTGTCGTGGAGGGCCGCTGCAGAGAGCACCAACCAAATGAAACCACAGCAATTACTATAATTCAGCGAGAAATGCAGTCAATTGAGGCAGACAGTTCTACCCCCACAATCAACCTTCTGCAGCTCAAGGAAAACACAAACATGGCCGGGCTCAGACAAATTAGGCATGAACAAATGTTTCACATTAAGTGAGTTAAAGGACCTTGCTGAAAATTACAAGGGCTGCTTGGGAAAGCAATGAATCCCATTATGGAAGTAATAGGTCTAAAAGAAAGCAGCTTGTTAGGGATTCCTATATAGGTGGAGGATGCAGACACCTTAGTGAAAGCTGTCCCCATCCAGGACACAGTTCTTCAGCACAACTCTCTCTGGGAGGAGGAACCAAAGTCAGGAGTTGGAGACTGCTCTCCTTGAAGTGTAATTAGAAAACAAAATACTGCATTGTATTACCTCAAGCAATTTTACTATGAAAAACCAGGAATAAAACAATGTTATGTTTCACTCTGAATTGAAAAATGCTTCATCGTTCTGGCAATATCTTATTTGAATTCATAGGCTGCACATTACAGGGCATATGTGGACATTTATACCTACAACAGGAATTATTTCCACATTAGGATGAATAGGCTTGGGATATGGGTACTTCTAAATAACTATCTTTATGAAATATATTATTTTAATGTGCGTTTCCCTGCCTTCCACTTCATCGGCAGGTGGGTTAGAGAGTCCTATTCTTTCAACACGAATGAGACTGGGCAGGGCTCCGTTTAGCTCTTTCCCCTGCTTCAGTGATAATGTAATTCATAGGAAATTCTGCCTCAACTCTGCTTTGTAGTATTTTCTAATGGCTTGCTGCACTCTGAAAAAGTGCACAGTTTTATTCAGTCCATTCTGTTGTGGAAAAAAATAAGATTGAAGTGGGGAGAGCAGAAGAAAAGATACATGTAATGTACAGTATAAATACGTCTATAGATGGGTTTAACAGAAAATGAAGTCAGCAGAGGCCTGCGCCATGCACCGCCATTATAAAATATAGGACAAATCACTGCCACCCTATGTTTTGCAAGTTTCCATTAAGGGGAATCTTTGTGTATGAGTAATGGCCCAGAAATTCTAGCCTTTTTTGTGGTTTGACTTTAAAAAGTGCCTGTTTATATCATGAGTTCTATACTAACGTGTTGCTATATTTTTTTAATAGTAAACTAAATCAGAAAAAAAGATCAAATGGAAAAGAAGAACTGATTATATAATCTATCCCAATCTCATTAGTTGCTCATTGGATATAGGCTACATAGTCCATACATATGAACAACTATCCTTTTTTCTTTTCTTTTGAGCTGTGGGCTTTCTTAGGTGAGCTATAAAACCATCCACCTTCTCTTCCTTTTTTCACATTTCCGTTAAAAAAGATCTTCATGATAAAAATGCTGCATCTCTCTTTTTTTTTTTTTTTTAAAGATTTTATTTATTCATTTTTTTCCCCCCAAAGCCGCAGTAGATAGTTGTATGTCATAGGTTCACATCCTTCTAGTTGCTGTACGTGGGACTCGGCCTCGCGTTGGACGGAGAAGTGGTGCCTCGGGGCGCGCCCGGGATCCGAACCCGGGCCGCCAGCATCAGAGCGCTCGCACTTAACCGCTAAGCCACAGAGCCGGCCCTGCATCTCTCTCTTAATGAAATATAGATTACTCATACTTGAACTGCATTGAATTTATGTGTCAAAGTTTAAATAACTGGGAAATACTGGGCCCATAAATATAGTTGATACAAATGCACATTGTTATAGGTTTAACTAAAAAAACACAACTGACCCACATACATTTCGTTAGTCTGAAATGTCCTAATAGTAATTTGTAATTAAAAGGCAAATATAGGAGTAATAAAAAATTGTGTGACATACTCAGAAGCACATTGATGATACTCAGATAGTAG